>NW_028277125.1:47430075-47581590 GCF_059951505.1 Python bivittatus | reverse complement strand
GTTCACTTGTGGAAATGAGTTGCTGTTGTTCAGCAAGCAGTGAATTTTAAAGTTTCCACTGGGTGAATACTACTGTAATTCCTTTAGAGAGAACATAAATTTAAATCAAATTAAATGACAGTTGTGGATATGGCTCAAAATTTTATATCTTTAAAATAAAAATGCGAACAAAGGAAAACAGATTTTGGGTTTTTTTACTCGCTGCAATCAATAGACTTTTACGATATCATGATATTAATTATGATATCAAAGTCAATGGGAACTGCAATTCTATTAAACTTTGGGGAAATTAATAAGTATGGTTAATTTCATTAAAAGGCCCAAATCCTGTATAATTCAAAAATCAAACATGTTTCATGATCTTTATATTTCTTAGAATATATTAAAGCATAAGGGATGCATTTGGATGACATTTGGTACAAATCTTGAATATGATGTGTTAGCTGACAACATGTATCAATGCCTCCATTCTTTAAGAACTGCTTACTTCTCTAAGTTTGTTCTGCTGAGACTTAAATAGAAAGGAGTCACACAACCCGGCCTCTGTATTTCTTTTATTAGAGAAATTAAGCCAGGACATGACTAGTGAATAGAACAGAGTTTGTTTTCTTCAGGTCATACTGAGGTCATCAAGTCTGACTTGCCTTAGTAGTCAGCTATCAGTTATACTTTCTTTTCTTCCTCCCTAGTTGCTTTAGTGTCTTTCAGACTAGTTTAGGAGTCAATTCCTGTTCTTTGGAAATATGAAGGGCATTTGCCTTGCATCAAAAAATGGCATGAATCTTTCTTCCTCCTTCTGAGTGGAAGGGGAGAGAAAAATTATAAGCCGATTTTTCCCACATGTGAAAAGGGAGAGTAAAATCACCTGATTCACATACAGTGCTAAGCCATAATATTGTTAATTGTTGTCCACTGAAAAAGGTATGAATGTGCTCATTAGGATGAATGTGATATATAGATTAGACCATTATAATTTATTCAACAAATCATCATTAAGAAAATCCTAGGTTACAGTTATGTCAAAACTCAATCATTCACATGGCAATGGGCTAGGTACAGTATTATTCAAGGATATTCAAAAATGGCCTTTGACACTTTGCTCACCTTCTTTCATACTTCTCACACATCTCATTCCAGCATGAACCCTAAGTTCACAACAAAGTATTAAAGAGGGATTGAATCTGGCCTTTCTACTTTGATTGGCGAAGCCAGAGCACTCTATCCCAAATCTGATATTGAAGACAATATTTTTCTTTATGCTTAAGTACAAATAACAATTTCTACAAAAAGATTCTTCATCAATAGCAAGCAGATTTAAGATTATTCTGAAATGTTTAAAATGTTCATTCTTTCCAATAAATACAGCAAATTTGTCTCTAAAAATGTATTTTTAAAAAATGCAGATTGCACAGAAGCAATGTTTAGTTACGATTTAACACACAGTACCTTTTCTATCTTTTTTTCCCTAAAGCACATAGTTGTGAAGAAAAAACACTTACCCAAAGATTATTTTCATAATAAAAAGCATCTAGCAGTTTGACAATATTAGGATGATCACAGGAGGCTAAGATATCAATTTCAACCATGTAGTCTTCAAGTTCTTCTTCAGATTTAGTATCAATGACCTTTGCAGCAGCAAGGACTTTTGTTTCTTTGTTCTGAGCCTGCAGAAAACATTAAAGCAGAACTTGTTGGTTGTTTTATTCATTTATATTGCAGGCATTTTACATGAGTGTTTCTCCATGTTCTGAATATTTGTAAATGTGCATATATTTGTAAAACTAGCATATACTGTACCATCTAGAACATATTATTAACTTCTCTCTCTTTAATTTATTCATTGACTCCATTCCTTCTTCGGCAGAGCCTTCAAGATGGCACCATCTTACTTCTAGAACAGCTGCCTGCTAAGTCTTTGGCAGAAAACAGAACTCATCTACGTTGTCTAGATAGTATTATACTCCACCTGTCTTCCAAATATCACTACTAAAGCCTGTCCCATTTCCAAATTAATTAGAGGACCAAAAAGTAGAAAACACCATATGTGAAAGCAAAGGCACACATAACTGAGACTACACTAGGAATTCTCTACATGTAAAAATATGTGATCTACCACTATGCAATGGCATCTTTGCAGGACCAACCATTTCCACTTTGCTAAAGGTTACTGAATATTCAAGACTATATATCAGGTCAGATTCTTATATCTTAGGAATGCTCTCATGCTTATTAAACTATTGGAGAGTACTCCAATTTTTTTTACTTAATACAAAAAAGTGATTTTGAGTTGCTGTGTTTCAGGATAACTAGGTAATAATTTATTACCTGTGCAACAGTTCCTGATCCCCAAGGCAAACTCAGATGTCTCTATGTTGGCAGCAATACTACAGGATCTAATAATGGAATCCTTATTTTGTTAAAGGTAGTTCTTGTATGGTCAAAACTAAACAACATGATACTACATCAGGCCGTTGTCAAAATAAAGAACAGATGGAAATTGTATTTCCCACCCAAAAGAGAATTGCTTCTATTCCTTTACATAGGTTGGGCAGAATATTGATTGCACTACTGTATCAACAAAGCTCACATTTGAGATATAGTAGTTGCTGTAACTCTTTTGTAATAGCTTCACTTTTTGCTATAATAAATAATAAATCTACTTATATCCTAAGAAATATATACCTGCAGTGTTTTACCTTGTCAGCTAGAAGAGCTCAGACAGATTTCAGGCAACTCTTAATATTCCAATACCATATATGATACCTGTATGCAGTCACCCATTGCTGTCCACACTGAACAAGACTCCCCACAAAAGATTAAATTACTGCAAAGCTGATATCAGAAATAGCAATCTGCATAAATAGTGGGCAACATTCAAACTTCTAAGATACTGGTCATGAATAGACATCTGAAGGTAAACTGACAAAGACTATTTGTGAAATGGATAAGCTATAAGCAAGAGTTAATACCATCTCCTACAACTTGAATAAAAATATTTTTTTTAAAGTTGCAATATATATTTTCTGTGTAGAAAAATATATATCACTCAACAGTCCTTTCTCAAAACTATCAATAATGACAATGACAGTAAGTAATATATTTTCATTTTCTCTCTGTACTATTCACTATTCTTCCCACCCATGAGAGAGGGCATATACTTGGTGGTGTATATACACTCCTATGTCAGGATAAATTTCATAAATCTGGTAAAGGAGACAGAATTCACAAAAGTTTACATATGCATAATACATTAGGTACATTTTTAATTATCTGCAACACATTTGCAGCTTTATCACAACAGGCTTACATAGCTACCACTGGAATTGTAATAATCTTATGTCACTTCATTCTTCCAACATCCTTAGACTTCCAACTAGACATAGCAATCTTTAAACTATATGGCTACCATTCTTAATACTATTTCTAAGAAAGACTTAACAATTAATACTTGCTATTAAATATAAGAACACAGAAAAATACTTAAACTGGTCATTTATTTATTTATTTAGATTTTTCCCCACCACAGTCTCATTACTCTCAACTGTTACATGACATTGTAACAATGGAATTAAAACATACAATCCAAATTGCAAAAGCAAAACTAATGTAGGAGAGAAAAATAATACCAAGAAATGTAGGTGATGTTACTGAATGGTTCTGTGAAAAAGCTCAATTTTTAACAACTTCCTAAAAGCTATCAGGGAGGGACCAGTCTGATCTCAATGGACGGCCCATTCCACCTTCTAAATTGTCTACCTTGACATCCCGGAAATCTGGAACAACAAGAAGCCCCTCCCTACATGATCTAACAGGCTGGGATGAATCCACTTGAAGGAGGAGGTCCTCTAGGTACACAGGTGCCAAGGCATGAAGACTTTATTGGTTAATGCTAGCACTTTAAATTGTACTTGGAACTGAACCCATAACCAGTGCAGGGCCTTCAATATAGGTGTAATATGCTCCCAACATCAGGAACCAGTTAAGATATGGGCCTCCATATTCTGGACTAAGTGCAATTTCCACATAATCTTTAAAAGTAGCCCAATGTAAAGTGCATTGGGGCAGCCAGGGATAACAATGGCACGAAAGAAGCCCAATACAGTGGAACCTCGGGTTACGAAATTAATTCATTCCGTGACTCGGGTTGCAGCCCGAATTGGTCGCAACCCGAAGCAAATTTCCCCATAAGGTTCAGTGTAATTACCGTTAATCTGTTCTGGCGTGGAGGACAGGGAGGCGGCTATTGCTTGGAGGGAGAGTCCCCCTCCCTACGACCACGTGTCAGGGGCGGAAAATGGCCGCGGACCACGTGTCAGGGGCGGAAAATGGCCGCAGACCACGTGTCAGGGGCGGAAAAATGGCCACGGACCGTGTCACAGGAGGGAAAATGGCCGCGTATCCTGTCCATACCCCAAGGCAGAGTTCGCAAACCGAGGCAAAATTCTGCGGCCGGAGCTGGTCGTAACCCGAAAAGTTCGTTAACAGAAGCGTTCATAACCCGAGGTTCCACTGTATATGAACAGCAACTCCATCTTGCTTAGGTTCAGTCTGAGCCTGTTCTCTCCCATTCAGAGTCTCACAGCCACCAGGCACGGGATAAAACATGAATTAGCATAATCTCCCCCACAACCTATGCTAGTGACATATAGGTGGGCATAATCAGCATACTGATGAGACTGTTACTCTGAATTATTGGATGATCTCCCCCAGTGGTTTAATATGGATGTTAAAAAGCAGGAGGGACAAGGACTGAACCCTGTGGTACCCCATAAGTGAGGAACCATCAGGCTGACCTCTCGTCCCTCACAACAGACTGAAACTCTCCACAGAGGAAAGAGCAAAACCACTGCAAAAAGGTAACCCCAAATTTATCTTTACTAATCTAGAATCAACTTTAGAACATAAGGATTTTCAAAATAATTTCAGAAGTTCATGGCACCAATCCACAGATTTTTTTCCTAGTATATTATACATACTTAATAGCATTTATGAGGGCAATAGAAGAGGAAGAGAAACGCGGATTAAAACCCATCATCCTTTAATTCATTCCTCAATTATTAGAGGAGGAAGATGTATATAATAAAGAATTATCAGTTTGCATAGAAGCATAATTTTATACATGCCTTAAAAAAACCTCACCTCTTCTTTTCAACATAGTATTATTATTCAGAGACAGAGTTTCCTAGAGTAGCTTGTACATCAATAAAAATGAAAACAGTTCTTGCTTTGAGGTTTGTAATCTCAGAAGAGAAGAACAACCATTTTAAAACCCTGCTATAGCTGGATAATTATCAGTTCCTATTCATATGACCATTACGAACAGCTCTCTGGAAAGATTCCCAAAAGAAATTCCTGTTATATTCTTGTTTTAAAAATATTTATTTATTTATTTATTTATGTATGTAATATATCTATATCTGAACATTTATGATTCTGGGGGCTCACAATGCAAAACAGAAAAGCAAGAAATAAAAAAACTGTAACAAAGCTGACATCCCTAAAAACTATAATCCAATCAAACCATACATGTTGGGCTCTACTAACAACCTGGTCCCAGAGTCTGAGGCAAAAACTAGGTCTTCAAGGTTTTCCAGATAGCTAATAGGGTTGGGACTATCCAGATCTTTTGGGGTTTCTGTTCCATAAGAGGGAAAGATGCTGTGACAGAAAAGACATGCTTCTTGGGTTGCATTAGATGGCAGAGTTTCAGAGAAGGGACCAGGAGTAAACCCATTCTGTTGGATCTGGTGGGACAGGCAAATATAACCAGGGATTGATAGTCCCTCCAGTAACCTGGCCCAGTACCATATAGAGCTTCATAGGTGACCACCACTACCTTAAATTGTACCTGGAAGCTTCTGGAGCCCACAAAACAAAGGTGTTCCATGGGCATATCAGTCTGTATCCAAAACTCTCTGCACTGGTGTGTTCTAGAACAGCAGCAGATTCTGAATGCTCTTCAAGGGCAGGCCCATGTAGAGTGCATTGTAATAGTCCAAGTGGGAAGTGAGTAAGGCATGTAGAGAAAGGATACAACTGTACAAAGTTGTAGAAAGGCCCTCTTGGCCATGTCTGTCCCCTGGTCATCAAGTGGGAGTCATGAGTCTATAAGGACCCCCAGGGCTGAAACGTACAACTGAGTATCATCAGTGTATTGATGGTACTAATCCCAAACTGACCAATAACCTCACCCAGCAATTGTATATATATGTTAAATGACAATGGAACTGAGTTGAAACTTGGGGCGCCTTGCATTGTAATATTTGATAATGACCGTAATATTTGTAACCCACTTTGGTGGGATATGTATCCTACAAGATGGGATATAAATAAATGTAATAAACAAGTAGGAATGGAAACGAAATATAAACTTCCCCACAATTTGAAATTTATAAGACTATGGTGAGAATACTGCAATCAGCATAATCAAATAACCTTGTAAATCTAATTAGCAGAATGGGACAAACCTTCCAATTAAGATGTAACAATTTATTTTTTTCCTGTGTTGATAATAACTGTAGTTATTTCAGTTTGAGCTCTTAACTGTATTTGTGTTCAGCAAATACAATGGACGAATTCTTTGTAAGCATATTTACAAACAGGACACATATGTGTGCATTTTTGCAAGTGTTAACCATTTTCTTCTGTAATTTAAACCTAAGAACGTATTAAAATGGTAATTATGTTTCAAGGTGCCCTCTTTTAAACAGGAGCATTCTTATGAAACTTATACAAAAGCAAGGAACAACTCAAAAGCATTAAATGTTGAGGAGAGAAATGCCATCTATTGTTTAATTCAGGGTCCACAACTGATGATACTGTTATCTTATCCCAACCATGGTATTGTTCCTCTTTAAAACATTCGCTCTATAAACCTCAGGACAATCAGTAAATTAAATATGGATTGAAAGCATAGATTCCTTGCATCACAAAATACATTTGGGGTAAACCCGTATCAGTATCCAAATGGTTGGGGCATGGAAATAATTACCATTGCAATAAACTTTAATGTACGTGAGACCAGATAACAATCACAAGAAAGAAGTGCAAATGTACACCTGTAATTTAGTGTTGGGCTAAATCATACATATCTCAGAAGATGCCTTTGCACATAAATGCAAATAAAAGCAAAAACATATAGAAAAGAATAAGCAAATAGTGTAGGGTTGGACACTATTCCCGTGACATCACTTTCTGAAGTATTTTTCTAGGAAAAGAAACATTCTCTCTTCTCTCTCTCTCAATCTTAAATGAAAAATTCTTCAACATCTTTAATATAATTATCTGTGTGTGTGCCCTCAAGTCAGTTTTGACTCTTGGCGACTGCTTGGACAAGTCCCTGCAATTTTCTTGGCAAGATTTCGGAAGTGGTTTGCCATTGCCTCCTATATGGAGGACTGCCTTTGAAGCAGTTGAGTGAGCCTTCCAGACGATCAGAAGTTTGAGAATACTTCACTCATGCTAACATGCTTTATGAAGCACCCTTTCTGAATGCTTTGGAAAGTCTGCCCCTCCCCCCCCTTAGGCTCCTTCAAAGTTTTTCTACCAATGTTATCTTAATCCTTTTCCAATTTATTTTTATTTATTAATCCTCCTCTTTTTCAATGAATGAAATTCAAAACACTAGAATAAATTAAAATAATGTATCAATCAATACATACTCCAACAGCCTATCTCCTGACCAGCAGATAGAGCCAGAGCATGCTTGCCTTCTTCTCGCTGCCCCAGACTACAGATAACTGAAAATGAAAACTTCTGGAATGGAAGGTATAAGCAACCACCATGAAGCCACTCTTCCTTTGGCTGTTAGATGGGGTTAGATTGCTCTCCTGCTTACCATGTTATTCTCCCTGAGAGTTAGGAGATGCAAGCTTCCAGTAGTCATTCATTCCATTGCCAATGTAAAGACATAGTATGTTTCTTCTCAGCTCTGCAGAGCAGAACCAGGATAATACACAAAATTAAATACAGAGACACTTCTCTGTCTATAATGTCAAAGAAATCAGAATGTTTATTTTTGGCCATAATGACATGCAAGCTTCAAACTTCTAAACCTAGCCCATGGATATTATTATATGCCAAAGGCAGAACAGTAATACCTACAAATTCAGATAGAGTATCATTTACCTACAAACATTATGTATCTCCTTAAAGACTAGCATATTTATTGCAGTATATGCTTTCATGCGTTACAACTCCCTTTGTCAGATGCAACTTATCTGCTCTGTATCATCTATCACTTACAGTCAACAGCTATTGTTGACTGAAATGCTTATCCTCAAATGTTAGCTGACAAATAAAACTATACCAATACAACTTTGTTGGTTCTGAAGAAAAGAAATGATTGAAGATTTTGTGACTCGATGGCAAATATTTATTGTTATCACACAAACTTCAGTTTTGTAATATGATCATCAAGAACAATTATTTTCTTATTCTAATGAAATTCTTTCTATTACAAAACAGTCTCAAGTCTTGGAGAAAAAATGTTCTTCCTGCTTATAAAAATTCCCCTACTGCAGTTTTAGTTTAGTCTAATTTTTGTATGTATAATGGTTTTCAATCGTAACAATAAAAAAAATGACTTGATATATCATATTATGAAAATCAAATCCTTTAGCTAAGAAAATACAATATAACAGTATACAATAGTAAAAATGCAGTATTCTTACAGTAGTAAGAATAAAATGACAAGGATAACTATAAAGCTGTAAACATAAACAGATATATTAAATTAGGCCATTCTTTTATTTATCTCATATTGTCAACGTTGATGAGTAACAGACCCCAGGATTTCAACATGCTATTTCCATACAGAGAACAAGAAACTAAAACTGGATCTTTTCTAAATGAAAAGCGCTTTTTAAAAACTTAATTTAGTTTATTTTGATTAATACACTATTTCTGTTCAGTCAATTCACTTTGAACTGTTTTGGAAAAGCTTTCACATTACTATTAAACTGGCTTTGGAATGGCAACCTAACTTCATTCTTTCCTGTGCTAAATGGATCTCTGCCAGCTCTCCAGAGCAACTTTTGGGGATGTTAGAGATGGGCCGGGATACAGAATGAAGGAGAATTAAAGGAACTGTTTTATGCAATTCCTCTCAATTTATTATATATTATGTTATTCCACCATGAAGGCAATATTGCTATAAACGTCACCAATTAAGATTCAAACACATTAAGGAAAAAAAGAACCTATTTATTCTATCAATATTGCAGAACTTCACAAGTTACAAAAGGTGAATTCCCATAGTCAAGAAACTTTCCTTAAAATAGTGCCTAGGAATGCATCTAGTATAAAACTGAACTGGAAGGAAAATAAAAAGTCCTTCCTATTCATTAAAGCAAAAGGTAAAGATGCAAAGTATAAAACACTGCTTCCTTCTTTTTAAATAAATATGTTTGAGTTAGATAAGATTTAATTTATACCTTGGAAAAGATGACTGCTGCATAAAAAAAAAATGGGTGGAACCAGCATATATGTCTGAGCTGACACACAGAATGTATTCAAACATGACAAGAAAACTTCAGATTATTCAGTACGTGCTTGGTACTTAAGTGACTAATATAAAAAATGCAAGAATCAACTTGCCTTCCATGCTTCCTTGATCTGAGGAATTAAATTAAAAAGCTTGTATTACAACAATAATACTGTATTGAATGACTGCATTCAGTGGATTCAACTACAGTGCTATAAATATTGCCCTTTCCAAAAAGTTATACTCACTGTAATCCAAAATATCCATTTGTAATTCAAATCTAAGATTAGACATCGACAAGTTAGCAGCTTTAGGACTGAAATGCACAAAATGCAGTCCAAATAGTGACTGAAGTAGAAAAAAAATCACCAGCATAAGTCATATGAAAAAATAAAATCAGCAAAGCTGATCATACCTGTTTGTATATTAAAAGTATATTATTCAAAGCAAAGTTTCTTAGCTAGGCCTGCCAGCTTTTGGCAAAGTATGAGAAACTTCCTGAAGAATATGGGATTGGGCTCTGAGTTACCTTAACTCAATCAACACCTGCCAACACTGGCAATGATCAATCACCCCACCCTCCATTGCACCTTGAGTCCTTTCACCAAGGAACTGGAGAGTCCCCCCAACTCTTGAAGTTTCCAATAGCCTGCAGGAAGCAAATAGGAATCTTTTCTTACATGAAGTGAACTTTGTTCTGTTAAACTGTTCTATATCAGAATCCAAGCCACGTTTTAAGCTGTTGACAATTAAACACAAACAATGAAAAAAGGTTTCACATTTAAGTTCAAAAACTCTCAGCTTAACATTCTATATGATTTTTTTCCTTAATGGATTTTTTAAAAAGTCACCTACTATAGAAAAAGCTTAGTATAGTTAAAAAAAAAAAAAAAACAGTCACAGCATAGGTGGGCCACCCGAAGTTCTTAATCACTAATAAAGTGTGGCCATTGGAAGCTCTGGCTTCTGTCTCACTGGGTAGCCAGTAAGCAGTAAATAAATTACTAATTTCTTACTGACATTCATGGAAGAAAATAAAACAGTCTAGTACCACTAAATGGGCAACTGATCATCAGATCAAATGACTGGTAGGGTGAAACTTCTGGGTTATGAATGTTTATGGAAGCAAGAAATGTGAAAAGTTCAATGAGGTGGGGAAGGAATGCACACACATGAACCCCTAACATGGCAATCTATAACACTGAAAGAGTTGCCCACTAATTCATTACAGGAATTCAAGTATCTGATGTGTAATAGCTAATCTCTGTTCTTATCAATGTAATCGCACAATGAATCCAACATTTTAGTGTTGCCAAGGAAACACATGAGGAAACTTTATCTCATATCATGAGTCAGACTACAATTCTATATGTACTTCATTTCCCACACTTTGTAGGAAAAGAACAACATTAAGTAAGAGTCGCTAGGAATCAGGAGGCCTATAAATTGTATAATAATAAAAATGCTGTCTTAATGAGCTCATGTATTAAGATATGTTTGCCACCCACTATAAATCAGCAGTGTAAAGCTCCAAAAGCAAATAAATATAAGCCACAACTTTCTTTTTAAAAGCTGTTTTCTAAACATATTTTCAGTGTCTAACTTTCAGGCAACTGAAGTCTTTAAGGTGAAGGAAAACATGCATTACACTAAAATCCAAACAACCACTTAACCAAAATGTGAACGCTGTTTTCTTTCATCTATAGACAATCCCACACATTTCTATTTTTAATGAGCACAGACAGTAGAAAATACAGACAAAAAATAAGTTTGCAATATGATGTGGTGGAGGAGAATGGGTCTTCTCAAAAAGAATGGGTCTTTTTTGAGTTCTTTGCTCTAAGCAGTGATTAGAAGTTCTGACTTTTATCAGTAATTTTGACAGCTATTTAGGTCCAAGAGAAATCCATAATTTTTACTATACCATGTAAAAATAGCCCAACATTCAATAATCTATGGATTATGAATTTTTATAGTATTGTTAAATTCATATGAAACAGGACCTAGAAAACTACAATTTATGAAAAGAGCATCCAGTAAGAAACATTTCTTACCTTAAATACTTTGCCAAAAGCACCATCACCCAATTCTCCTATAATTTCCCAATAGTCCTCTGGGTTCAAATCTCTCTTGACATGTTCATACTGTTTCTTCTTCTTTTCACCTCCCAACTTGAAGATTTTACGAAAGTTGAAGAACGACATATTTGCCCTTTTTAGTTCAAAAACTATTTTTAAAATCTTCAGAAAAAAATTAAAGCAGTTGTTTTCCCTGCTGAATGGTCTAAAAGGAAAAAAAGTACAAAACTGTGACCACTATGCTATGTGTCAGTAATGATGCTGCTAAGAAAGGAGCAGATAGGGGCAGTTTTGCAGCCTAGATTTTAGATTCGGTACAGAATAATCCAACGTTAACCAGAGCAAGTAGCAGCCACATACAGTTTCCCTCAAGTTTATCCCTCCAGGTTTAGTAACCTAATAATCATATAATTAGTATTAACTTCTCGCAATCACACAATGTGTATGACCAGGCTCCAGAGACACTATCCAAAAAGATGTGTTGATCGCAACAGTCTGAAAGTGGAGGAGTGAAAAAAAGGCCCACTTGATTCTTCAGGATGAAGCATCAAATATTAAATGGCAAGCATCTGTGCAAAAAGCAGACAGCTGTATTCAAGTCCTGCCCCTTACTGAATAGCACAGACTCCAAGTATCATGTCAGATACAACTCTCTTTTCCTTGGTGGACGACAACTTCAGCAATCCATGAGAACAGAAAATATGCATCTTCTTTCCTACACTGGCAAGACAGGCTTTCCTTCAAGACAGCATTTTGTCTATTGGGAGAAATGCAAGAGACAAAATAAGTGGCATAATAAGAATATACTCAACAAATGACTTTTATTCTTCCCCCATCAGACAGTATATTACATACATTAAAAATGAAATTGAAAAGTTATTTCCTATGAAAAAACAGAGTTATATGAAAAAAAATCCCTCCCCCACTTTTTTTTCCTTCTTCGTTGTAGAAAGATGGAAGGAAAATAGGTTGGAAGAAAAATAGTTTTTCCAGGGACAAGCAGCAACCCTCAATGGTGGCACCTCCTTTTCTTTTCCAACAAAAGGGGGGAGGGGGAAAGATGAGAATGAGAAACTCACCAGCGGAGACGGATTTTCGTCTCCCCGCCGCAGAAAAGGAGATGGGGAGGATGACGTCCGCCGCTTTCAGCGTTCTCACTTCCTGTGCCCCCTCCCTCGCTCCCTTCTCTCAACAGTTGCCGTGCGCACACAAACGCCCCTAGAGCCTCTCCCAGCGCTTTCGCCAACACCCCATCCAGCGCCGCCTCGTCTCCCTACCAGCCCACGCAGGCGCTCTAGCACTCAAGTTCCCTCGAATGCGTCTTTCCGAAGCTTTTATCCCTTCGCCGTAATTCCCTCCTTCATTTGTAACCACCGGATTTACGACAATAAAAGGCGGGACAGAAAAAAAAGGCAAAGAATGAATTCTCTTCCGGTTCTTTTACGCCAGCTCGTCCTTTCCGCGAGCGCGCCGGCTCAGTGAAAGAGCCAATGAGAGCGCGCCGGTCTCTCTGGCGGGTAAGTCAGAGGAGGGCTGGGGTGGGGATGACTGCGGGCGGAAGCGTTAGGAGGCCGCAGTGTGGTTGGGGGTGCTACGGAGAGCCGCGTTTTTTCGGTTTGTGTAGGCGCTTCCTCTGTAACACGGTAGGACGATTAAAGCAAGAAAGTACGTTTAAACACACTGCGACTGGGGTGTGTGTGTGTGCTGGGAACATGAGGCTTAATTTACTTTTAGTGTCGTCCGGATGTTTTGATGACCCCTTTCTTTAAACGGAGAATGCTTGGATGCGTGCGGTTAGTCGTGACAGCTTTGTGGGCAGATCTGCAGGTTCCCCCTCGGTACTCAGCTACTGGAGCCACATAAGAGGGAATAATGTTTCAGAGCAGCGTATTGGAGACGGGATTTTTTTTAAAAAAAAAAGGGCTCAAGATGAGACACATTTTTCTTGCCTAAGTTCACATATATACTATGTGTGTCATATATACATACGCATGGTTGTCACGAATAAAAGAATATCTCTATTGTCTCTCATTCACTTGATGAAACTGCAGTGATTTTGTGTGAGAATTACATCAGACTGTATAGTCTTTAAACAAGAAAAGCTTTGTGCATAGATGTTATTCAAAAGTAAGTACTGCTGACTTCAAAAGAGCTTTACTAGAGTAAATATAAATAGTTTCAATCAGCATGAAACATTGTAGCAATAATAAGCACATTTACACACTATTCAAAACAGACAAAAAAACCAAGATGGAAACAAAAAGACCAGAACACATCCTCTCCAGCAACCAACACCCAAATAAACAGGGATTAACACCAGGCAAACAAGCAGAAAACCATACCTTAATCAAAGAACTGCCAAGGAGAAAACCACACCCCTACCAACACTGTCAGGGCAAGCTGCTGTATATAAACAGGGAGCCAACCCCACACTCACTTGCACTGATGATGTTACCTAGTTGGGTAATGAAATGTCTGCAAGCAAACAACCAAGCTCAGAGAGCACTGAGAACTCCACATTGTAACAATACTTTGGTTATACAATGGCTTATGTTGACTTAGTGTTAGAAAAGAGTGTCCAAAGCTCGTTATTCTAGAAGAACAATTATGGCTGTTCCTTCTCTTAGAGCAAATATTCTAGATTACTCTTATCTGTTTGAAAATTCATACTAGTTCCATTACTTCTACTGTTTTTGTTATACATGGTATATAACTTCCCTTTGCTCACTAAGCTTATTAAATCCATGCTTACAATTGAAATTCTTTTATTTTTATTTGAGAGCTGGAGATTTTTGACCTGCTTTAGATGTATTTTTTTTTTAAGCCATATTTCTGATTGCTACCTTTCTCAGGTAATTCCTGAGCTTAGTTTTCTTATTAAATCCTGCTTGCTAGTTTCTCATCTCCTGTACTTGGAAATTGTGATTATTTACAAGTTTCAGGCTACTAGGAATAAATTAAATATTTATTTGTCCATCTTTCTAAATAGACTTCCTTTTGTATCTTATTCTGATTTCATAAACATACTTTAAACATTTTTGTTTTCAGCTTTTAAGAGTCTTAATCTTGTTAAATTCCTAAACATACTCACTCACTTGGAGCTAACAATAAAAGAAGCCTCAATTTTCAATCTGTCTGCTCTCTCTGTCCTGGGAATTTCCCTTCCTGATGGGAGAATTTCCTTCATGAAAATTGTCAGTACTATAATAGTGATATGGCATTACTGGATTTAATTTAAAAAATCACAATACTGCAGACAAATCTGCAATTTTCTCTGAACAATTTAAGGAATCCACCCAACTGAGCAATATGAGGTGTAAAGAAACTTCATAAGACCAGACTGCTGGATCACAAATGAGAAATCTTTGCCTGCTTGCATTCAGCTGGGCACTTTTGCATGTGAAACGCAGTAGGAAAGATAACTCTTTGAATAGAAACATTATCATGTAACTTTGTTCTAAATGTTGCTTTGCTTTGTTACATATCACTTGCAGGTAAAATCAAGAATGTGAAATTGGGATGATCTTGCTGCTTCGTTGTGTACTTAATATAGTTTCTCTTTCATTCACATTTACCTGATGAGTTAATATGTCATTTGTCCAATCATTTGGTAAAGTGGTAATTTGTTACAAATTAAATTAATCCAGATAGATATTTAAAGCAGATTATACGGCACAGGAGCCTGATTTAGATTCAAGTCTCTGAGTTCTGTAACTAATCCATTCAGCTGCTGCAGTAGGTAGGTGTGCAATGAACAAATTCAGGATGTCCTTGTTACAAAGGACTGAACTGATCCTGTTTAGCAATTAGTAAGAGCCAAATATCTGGATAATGGAAGATGATTTATTTAAATTAATAAATACAAATTTTCTGTGTTTTCTGCTTACAATAGTGCTTCATATGTCACTAAGGCATCAGTTCTATGCATACTTAAACTCCACTGAATATAGTTGAACTTATGTGCAGAGGCTTGTTTAATGAGTGTGTACAACATTAACTTCTTGCACAGTAGCATTAATTTTAACTTTGTTTCTTTAGAGTAGAAATAATGCATTGTTTATCATTTGTAAAATGGTCCACTGTAAGCAAAAATACCTTCAAAACCAATAAAACTGTTCCTTTAGTTCATAGAAAGTAGGCAGTTTGTTATTAACTAATCAGACAAAGCAATTAAATAGCCCTACTGCTAGTGGCAAAATGTCAGCTGAGTTATTCTTAATTGTAGTTGTACTGCATTTACAGCGATTATTAGGAACTACTAATCTTCCTAGTGCTTTCTCCCTGAAAAGGTTATAGAGTTAATGATGAAAGAGAATGAAAGCAGAATTTCAAATGGTCTTAAAGTATATGAGGCAAACATAGATTCTTGAACCAGCAATCAGACATCAATATGTATATCTGAAATGTTCTCTGATGTTTACATTAAAGATTTCTCTTAAATAAATGGTAGTCGGCTGGATAAACAGTTGTCTTAAACTGATATTTTTATTATGCATGTGTGCGTTTGTATGTGTGCGTGTGTGTACATGTATATATATAAATAAAATATGCTGTCTGGACTAGTCTCAGCAAATGCAAAATATGTATTTCTGAGTTTTTTAATTGCACTGTAAACAATCTTCACATATTTTCTCAAAAGTTAATCCTGTTGAGCTCCTATTAAGTGTATTTCAGACTGCACTCTTAGTAATGCAATTATATGAGGATTGAGGTGTTTATCAATTGTGCAGCAAATACAGAACATGCTGAGGTTCAGCTAATTAAGAGAAAAACCTGCAGAGAATGAAATGACAGTAGTCATTCTTTAATGACTGATGTTATATTCCTAATTGATCTATTAATGTATAATGTCAGGAGGAAGATAGGAAGTGTACCTTGTTTTAGCATGAAGGACAGGTTACAGTTGCAAAGTATGTAATGACCTGCCTATAAACCTAAATTCTATATCACATTCCTTCTTTTCTGTTTACACTACAGATTTCATTACCCTTATTGCTTATATTAAACTTTCCATTTGCCAGTACAAAAGTATGAACTCTCATATTCACATTTTCTCTACAGAGGTTGGATGCTGTATTAAGTATAGGGAGTAGCTAAGTAGGCTTGTGTGAAGCCTCATATGGGTGCTTCGTTTTGATAATGCTTAAATAAAACATCTTTTGGTGAAGGTCTACAGATACTTCTCAGCACCATATTAGAACTGCTTTTGCACACTGAAGCCAGCATACTGAACCAGCTGCTTTAGTGGTCTTCTGCACATGCATGTGCAGAGGACATTTCTACTGAAGCTGAGTGGCTAGACCAAGTGAAATGTTTCAAATCGAGGTACTGCAAAAGAGCAGTTTTTTTTTTGTTTCAAGGCAGCTACGCATTGTATAATGCCAGGGCTAGCTACTATTTAATAGCTATCCCTGACCCTACTTGCAGATCCTATCTATGCATGTAAGCTTGACACTCTCCAACATACCCCAGAGAGCTTCCCTTTAAAAATCATGCTAGTTCTTCTAGGTCTTAATTGTCTATGTGCTTAAACTTCGTTAATAGACCTTTCCATCACTTTTCTCAGAAGTTGAACCAACCAATATGGAGCTAATCAGATCTCATTTTAAAACTTAGATTCCAATTTGTACTTTTAAACATTCATGCACATGAGAAATGATTTCAATAAAAGACTAGTAATACTAGTAGCTATTTTCTTAATATCACACAATATTTTAAAACTTTTATAATCTACAAAACTCTAAAAACAGGTAGACTGAATATTCGTTCATGGAACAAATAAAAATAATTGCTTTCTTCACCCCCACCAATATTTTAAAATAGCATTAAACAAGGGAAGCCAAAATGGAAACTGCCTAAATTCTCCTTAAATAGTTGTGTGTTTACCTATATTCTAAAGCAATATAGTTTTAGGATCTGATGGATCTAACTTTGTTTCCCAGTAAGATGTGTAATTACAGAAAAGCTATACTACTCATGAGTACATGTCAGAATTTAGAAGTTTGAGTAAACTGGTATAAGGAAGCTAGTGATGATCAAGGGCATGTATGGAGAAACATGTAGAATTTTTGCACTTGACTACTCGCAATTTAAAATATGTGCTTTATATTTTCTAGATTCCCCATCATATCAGTAAAGTTTTTACATAATTGGACATCAGATTTTCATAAAATACTATTTTTTTCTTCAGTTTCAGTACAGTAAGTGGTTATATATTGTTGTTGACTGTAGTCTATTTCAGTTCACATCCTATGAAATATTTATTTGTGTATAGCACAATTAAAATTACGTTGCATCTGAAGGTTTTATATTACATATGCTTTGCTCCCACCAGACTTGCAAATATTTCATCTCAGCTTTAACTGATGACTGGTTAATCTGTTCTTGAGGATAAATCATTTTGGAATGTCTGCTGCAGCCATCGAATCAGAAGATGAGGTCCCATCACTTTTGTGGGGTTTGAATCCCGTTTTTTCATCCTTTGCACGACTATACATTAAAGACATACTAGAAATGAAAGAGTCTAAACAGGTTCCAGGTAAGTAGTAAAACTGCTATGAAAGTTATAACAGTATAACTTGTTTTAGTGAAAAATCAAGCTTTATTGTGTTGTTGTGGTAGATAATCTGACTACAAATTCTATTCCTTTGGCTCTTCCATTATTATGCTGAAATCTCTTCCTTTTCATTCCAACTTTGTATTACTTTCAGAGAGAGCAAACTTGAATCTTTTCCTTTGTTTGAAATATAATAGAAACAACTTGAAATCCAATATATTTATAACTGTACAACAATAATCACAGGCATCTATAGTTATTAATTCAAAATAATTCATCAGTGCTGTGGTCATTTTTTTTAGTTAACAGGAAAAAAATCAGTAAAAGTATATGTATATCTTGATTCTGTTCTAATCTTTGTGTTTCTAGTCTAATTGTCTTTCTTGAACTTTATAAGAATAAATTGTATAAACTTGCTCTCCGCCATTGATTCTTGTATGTGATTGTCTTTCCAAAGTATTGATTCACTGTGTAGCATATGTGATGTTATGATTTTTCTAGCACTAGAAATATAGCTGCAGAGACCTGTTGAGTAGCAAGAGTTTTTGACATTACTTTAGTACTGACATGGTAAAATCTGAGCAATTGTTGCTTATCTACTATGAATTCCTGAAAGAACTACTGTTCCAGTCACCCACAGTGTATGCAGTTGTTGAAAATGATAGGGATTGTTATCCAGTAACAACTGAAGACCCAAAGTTAGGAACCAGTTTTCCAGGAAAATTTTATATTGATTTCAACTGTACAGTATAGCAAGATAAAGCATGAAGACTATTTTAAACTACTTTTTATCAATATTAATATATTGAGTTAATATTTTAACTATTAAGAAAAAAGATGAGGAAGCCTTGTTCATGAAATTAGATTTTGCTAAGCAAGCAAGAATACCACATTTTTAATAAATAAAACCAAGTGAAAAATTTCACAAATCTCTGTGTCTTGATGTACAGTGGTACCTCGGGATACAAACTTAATCCGTTCCGTGACTCTGGGCATATCCCGAGTTGGTCGAAACCCGACGCAAATTTCCCCATAGGGTTCAATGTAAATCCAGTTAATCCGTTCCGCCCTCCGAATTTGGTCGCACCCCGAAGCAAATTTTCCCATAAGGTTCAATGTAATTACCGTTAATCCGTTCTGGAGTCCACGGACCATGTGTCAGGGGCGGGAGAACGGGTGGGCGCCCCGCGGCGCAGCGGGAAAAAGGCCGGGCGTGGCGCAGCGCGGCGGGAGAACGGCCAGGCGCAGCGCAGCGGGAGAATGGCCAGGCGCGGCATGGCACGGCGGGAGAACGGCCGGGCGCGGCGCGGTGGGAGAACGGCCGCGCGCGACGGGAAAACGACCGCGGACCACGTGTCAGGGGCAGAAAAATGGCCGCGGACCACGTGTCAGGGGCAGAAAAATGACCGTACCCCAAGGCGGAGTTCACACATCGAGGTAAATTTTTGCTGCTGGAGCTGGTCGTAACCCAAAAAGTTTGTTAGTACAGGTGTTCATATCCCGAGGTACCACTGTATATGTAAGGGCATGGCTTTTAATTAAATGAAATCATTGTTTTAATCCTGCCTGATTGCTATAAGTGTATGAAAAATCTTGATTATACAAAGAAAAAACAAACAATAACAGCTTTTCTGTGTTTTTGTATATAACCTTGAAATTAAAAAAATTGAAAAAAGACCTTGAAAAAAAACTTGAAATTAAAAAAATTATGAATGGCTCAATCTTATTGTCAGTAATATGCTTCATTGGCTTTCCTATTTTGCACCATTTGTATTTCTTACACAATAGCCTATAAGTGATCATTGGATACTCTTTATGAAAACTTCAGGATCCTCCACCTCTGAACAAATGGAACAGTGAATCAGACTATGAAAACATAATGTTTGCAATTGTAGTACAGTATAACTAAGGGTGTGGCATTTTATAGTCATCAGTTGGAACAGCAGGTCTATCGTCCAGATTAGAATGCATCTTTGTTTTTAAATGGCAGGAAGGAAAGGTTGTAGAATATGAAACAACTGTCATTTAAGTGAGTTCCATGACAGTCTGTATCAGTGGCACATGCAATGGGAAATGGGGATATCATACATGCATTGCATGCCCATACAAAGGAGTGGGGCTTCAATTGCATTGTCTCAGCCACCAACTTGACTTTTTATTCTTCTTGTACCTACCAGTAGTTTGTATTGTGAGCTGCTGGACAAAAATAACGTCATGTGGAAAATAGCTATTGCTGAGGAAAATTTCAGGGATAATTTTATGTGTACAAATTCTGATACACAAATAAGTTGGGGGAAACAGGCAACTGGCTATCATGTTGTAAATCTGCAGCTTGTTTTTTTACCAAAGTTTAGTCAAATTTCATTGTCTTAATTACAGAATAAATTTTAAAACATTTGAATTAAATAGTCCATGTATGTCATATACAAATTTGAACTTTGTATTCTGAAACTAATGTATCAGATAGTTTTAATACTGTACTTTGATCAATTGTTAATATCAATGGTCAACCTTTTTGATTTTTTGATCAAGGCATGTGAAATTGTTATTGAAATTAACATTAGTTGACCAAAACTAAGAATAAGGATGTTAGTAGTGTTTGGGGTTAAGACATATAATGGCCAGATTGACACTCTTATCACAGAAAAGACATTCTTTATGTTTATTGCTGACTGGAATCCACTTACAGACTTGTTCTGTTGTTGAAACAGAAAAAAATTAACTTGTAATTTATGGTTTTGATGATTATAAAAAAAATAGATTATAGAAAAAAATGAGATTCATGTTGTAGCCATAGAGTAAGAGGTAAATTTATACTTATAACTGCTGTAAAGAAAATCAGAAGCTACTTCTTTATATTTTCTTTCTTTTCTTTTTTCTGCACTTTGGGGTTTCTCTTTTTCTTCTTTTTTTCCTTTTTCCTTTTTTTTTCTTCTTTTCTTTATTCTATATTAGTTTCTGTTAGTTTTTCTTTCCTTTTTTAAAATTAAAACTATATAAAAAAGGATTAAGACATATAGAATTTTAAAGGATTAAATCTGGGAACTTACACTTTTTCTTTTTTCTTTTCTAAGGTATATTCTTTTACAACAAACATCCAATAAGACAAGTGGATATTTTTGGCACAGTGGTTCTAATAAAAGAAAAAGATGCCTTTTATATTTATGGAGGTAACTGATCATGCAAGATTTGTTTTTCCATTTTTATTAGGATTAGTATCCTAAAGATGTATTTCTAGAGAAAGTTCTTTTTAATGATATATAAGATGAATGTATGTATCAGTCCCACTAGGTAGACCAGACCTGGAAATCAACTTTACAGGAAGGCTAAAATTACTTTTATTAAGACTGGCTAATATAACAGAATCTTGCAAGTCTGATTGTTCTGTACCACCTTCTCCTTCTTATAGTTCAGTGAATTAGGGAGGTGTCTGCCTGAGCTGCTTCTGAATGTTATCTTTTTCATAACTTTAAAAAATGCTTCAGTCCCTTTTGCCTATGCAACAGATCTTCATATCTCCATCAGGGTTATATTTCTTTCTGCACCATGTTTAATGTGCTCTACAAAATCAAATATAGAGAAAAATATCTTTTAAAATTACTTACTGGAGCTTATATCACTCAGAATGTTGCCTGTGTTAACAGTGAAATCTTGTACATGTATACTCAGAAATAAGTCCCATCTGGAATAACCTTCCATTTGTTAATTCACATCTCCTTCAAAACTTATCCCAGATATTATTTTAGATTGACCTCCCAGAGATAGATGATAAAAATAAGAATTTGACCTGGCTACTGATATACTGATAATGCTGCAACCTAGTTATTTGGGTACCAAAATCAGTGATTTCAGATAGTTAATGAAAGCCAGAAACTTTGATACTGTACTTTTTATGAACCGAAAGGCAACAGAATGGAATCACTATCTTCTAGCACTGCCTTCTGGGAATGTTTTGATGTCTTAGAACCAGGTGCAAGAACTATACCTAAATGAAATGCTGAATGATAGCACTTGCTTTATGCCAAGAATTCAACATATCAAAACTGAATGTGAAGAGTGCCTGGGAAAAGTGTTATTCTTGCCCTTAATGTTTCTAGTACTTCAGCAGCTCTGGGTTTGAAAGAGGAAAAGTGCCTCCATTATGCATAGTTTTCTATTTCTGGTCATCCTTTCTTCACTCTCAGTGTGAAGCTTTCATTTTTCATTTTGTAACCAGCTTCTCATTGGCACTCAAACTGAACTTAGCAAAAATAAGTATATCCTTGGGAATACTCACCTGTTTCCAATTACTTCTTTCTCTATTTCTCCACATGGTCAGACTATTCTTAGTTCATTTCTCAGGCTGTGTGCCAACTTGCCCCTCCCTGTCCTCATAGCCACAGTCAGGCTGAGTTGCCTAAAATAAGTTGCAACTTCCCTTTCAGTTTAAAATGAAGTTGTGCCAGCTGGTGAGCTGAACAGCAAGTGTTGCATCAGCTGCCCAAGCCTAATGATTCATGAAACTCTCCTGTATGGGGATAGAAACTGCAAAAGATGGAAATAGAAAGTTCTTTCTTAACTGGTAAGGAACAGGAAAATGAAGAGGAGCTAAATCATTGCCCAGGCTTTATCCATTCTCAGGAGCCAAAATGACACTTACTGGTCTTAACGTCATAATGTGCCTCTGTAATTAACAGAACAGAAGGATGGGAGTAGCAGAATCTGCAGAAATGGTTCCCACACACTGGGAGTGAAGGAAGAATGACCAGAAATAGAAACGCGTGCATAATGGAGGCACATTTCCTCTCTTTCAAATTAAGAGTTACTGAACTACTAGAAACGTTAAGAGCAACAATAACACTTTTCCCAGGAGTTCTTCAATATAGAGTCAACATATGGGGAGACTGGCACTAATAACATATTACTCCACAGACATGTAAATTTTGCTCATCTTACCCCAAATAATCTGGTTTGATATTCTTCTCTACCACATCATTTTACAGATGCTTATATCAATCCCAGATAACGGCTGTAGGAGAACAGAATCATTATTATGATTAGCCAGATACTTTCCATCTATTATTTGCCTCAATAGGAAATAGTAATTTTTCGAACTAAGAGAACTGCATGAGATTAAGCTGGTAGAGGTTTGAACCCAATAGCACTTGCTAAAATATGCTTAGTTCCTAGTGAGTCACTTCCTAGTGAGATGGGCGGTGACCAAATTTGAAATATAAATATAAATAAAATGTCAGCCTTCTGTCTTTCTGAGAGTGAGGGAAGTAAACTTCTATCAAAATGACATAAATTACTGCTATTCTCTTCCAGTGGATGATAGCACAGGAGTAATAAGCTGCACCTGCTGGAAAAATGCTTTAGCAGAAAAGAAAAAATTGTCAGGTAATAATAAGTTGGTGGCTATTGTTTTTATGTTTAAGGATATTCAGTATATACTATAGTCAGTGTTGTTTAGAGATACTAACATTTTCCTGTTTGGCTTTTTCATATCTTGCTTGCTCTATTGAAGACTCTGAAAATGGGGAATTTCTTTTTCAGCTCTAGCTATTAATTCAAGTAATTTGTTAAATACAGCAGGATCTGACTTTTTAAAAAAATATATTTCCTTTGTATGACTTTCTTCCACTTTTCTTTTTTCTCTTCAGGTTCCATTTTGTCCTTGTTATAGCAACATTACATGTATTTATAATGTATTTGGATTTGTGTCCTCATACAATAAGTTCTAGTTTGCATGAATAAGTTCATACATATTTATAATCTGTAAAAATAATAAGTAGAATAGAACACACTTTTGGATTAATTAATGAAAAAAGAAATTAGAAGCACATTTTTCCATTCTTCAGTATAGATTTCTTTTTCTTACTATCACAAATCACGGCAAAATGTTAAATTCTCTTATTTCCCTATGGCTAAATATACTTTTTACCCATATTGTACCTTCCAATAGGTATTATGAAACTACAAGGGGTTTTTGTTGGTGGTGTTTTTTTTAGAAAGGTTAGCACAAGTTTGAAGGTGTAGATTAGTTATACTGAGCTTACTAAATTTGGCATCTTTCATTCTTAGGTGTATCCTGTATGACTGTTTTCAGTCTGCAGGGAATAATACAGGAATTCAGGGGCAGTTCTTTCTGTGTATTTGCTCACTGAGGTAGCAGAGGAAAAAAATATTTTATTAATACACCGTTCAAATCAAATTGTCAAACCTAAATCAAATTTTAGAAGCCTGAAACTTAAGTATGTACAGCTATGCCAGAAAAAAGTGGTGAAAGTTAATATAGAAGGCACCTTCACTTGCATTATCACACTTGCTGGATGGGCAGTTATATACATTTACATAATAAATAAAACACCAACATTTGAGTTTTAAAGAGAACAAAAGCATAAAGCGCATTAATATCTTTATAGACATCAAGAGGTAGCTTTTGTTTTGCTCCCAATAAGGATTGTGGCAGTATGTACGCTGATGAATAAATACACAAAGCTTCTTTTAAATTGGTTTGCTGAGGATTCTCATGTACGTTGTATATATGTGTGCAGGCTGAATTATAGAAGAGTAGCACTGCAAAGATTTTAGAGTACAGAATTGAATCGTATGTTACAAGTCCCTGCATGTATTGTTATTGAAGACACTATGAACAAAGACCTGTTCATCAAGTGTATGACATGGCTGAGGACAGAGATAGTGTTGGATATTGCATATGCATATATCTACTATGGCAAAGGAGATGTGATAGTACCAAAAATCTTTCCTGAAGAACAGAGGCACCCCAGGTCCATCAGTTGGTTAACGTTAACAAGCGGCTGTTAATCAGATATTCATATGACACTTGCAAGTGGTTCACACAATTTAAAGACAATTTCAATATGTCCTTTTCTAAAAATTTCTGTAGGCATTTGTAATGTGTATTTTTCACTCTTTAGCCTACAGATCAATAAAAACAAGAGTTTCTTGTTTTGCCTAAAATCCTTTCAATTGCTGCCCCCATCTGTGGAACAGCATTCCCCCAGAGAGTCAAATGGCCCCAACCCTATTGGAATTCAGGAAGCCATGAAAATCTGATTGTTGCAGCAATCCTTGGGGTATGGGATGTTGTAACATTGCTTCGACTCATAATGGAGTATTTGCTTGATTAATTGATATATGTTCTTTGATGTATAAGTATAGTATAGGTATTACAGTACTTTATGCTATTATTTTTATTATTGTTATAATAATTGTATTGTTTTAATCTGGTTTATGGATGTCAGGTATGCATACCACTCCAAGTTAATAATGTTTGGAGCAGCAAATAAGCTCAGTAAATAATTAAATAAATCTAAAAATTCATGTCACAGAAAGAAAAAAAGCAAAGAAAATTGAGAAATTTATAGCTCTACCTATCCCCGCTGTTGTATTTTTTCTATACATGGTACTGCTTAAGAACCTTTTCCAAGCATGAAAATGGCCATTTTTCAGTGAGAAAAAATACAACATGTCTATGTAGTCAGGACCTGTATAATTGTAGTACTTGAGAAAATTTCTTTAATTTTATATTACCCAGTGAACATTTTTATTAATAACACAACACCTTATGAGATGTACGCATTTTTCTGCAGATTTTGAATCTCAGCCTAGTACTTTAAGTGGCCTGAATCTTACTGACTTGGTAAGAAATCTCCAAATAGCAATTCAGAAAAAAACAAGGCTGGAAATTGGTGATCTAATCAGAGTCCGTGGTAGCATTCGAATTTACAGGCAACAACGGGAAATCAAGGCCTCAATGTATTGTGAGTAATTACTCTTCCAGCAATATGCATTTTTATCTTTACCAAGCTTGCAGAATTGTAATCTAAACATTTTTCAGTAAAGATTGTTTTTTCCGTCACAACTGAATCTGTGTTCTTTATCTATCTGGTATGTAGTACTCTGATATTCACAAATTTTGAATTATTTTATTTTATATATAAAATATAGTAAATACACTATTAGAACTATTAACAATTTCAATACGTTTACATTTCTATGATCTTATATCTTTTCAGATAAAGTTGATGATCCTATGTATGAAGTTCAGATTTCCAGGATGCTAGAACTCCCCCGTCTATATAGGGATATTTATGATAAGGTATTCCAGTTCTCAGAAGAGACACAGAGGTCAGTGAGAGCTATATATACTGATAATTAAGTTTTGATATGGCATTAATTAGTATTTCAAGGAAATGTGAATCCCAGTTGGAGACAATGAAACAGGCTATTTTATAGGAAGCATTGTATGGAAACAGGAAGAATAATGAGGAATTAATGAATATGGGATGAAATAAGGAAGAGATGTAGCTGATGAACCTATAGTACATGTAGAGTTAAAAATAAGAATGCTTAGATGCGCTCAGCAAGATCATCTTAAGACTGTACTAAAAATAAAAAATAGTATTAAAATCCTTGACTATCAGTGGGATCTCAAGATGGCCAGCACATTGAGCAAAGTAAATGGATATCCTTCCTCATGCCATGTATTACCAAATCATTTTCAAAGCCCAGTTCCTGGGATTCAGATACTCCTTGATAAAACTCAACCTGGTTCTTTCCAGATATATTGTAACTGCAATTCACATAATTCCCAATCACTCAGGTCAGGTTGGAGAAGCCAGAGAAAGAGACAGCTAATACAGTAGCTAGTAGTAATCTAATGTGTCAGCCACAGTTTAAGCAGAAATGTGCTTAGTGTATTCTCTTATGTGTGCCAACATCTCAGCAGAGATTTGCAATAATCATGCCATCCAATTCCTAAATTATAGGCAGTCCTCATTTAGCTACCGCAATCCGTTCCAGTGAAATGGTGCTAAGTGACATGGTCGCTAATTGAACCACATGCCTGAGAGACACTGCAAACATTGCTAGTTGCTGCTGACTCCATTTAGATAAAGTTGTCTTATGCAGCAATGCCAGTGTTACTCTAACTCCAGTGTGCATTATCAGGCACAGAAATTTGGTCATAAGCATGTGGATTGGTCAGAAAATGATTTTTTACTACCATTTACTATTGTTTATTACCATCATATTTGCAAATGGTTGCTAACTGAGGTAGTTGCTAAATGACAACTGGCTGTATATCTAATTTCACAAGTCTATTATGTACACATTTTAATGTATTTCTACCTGTGAAGAATGTATAGTGGCTACTAGGTGTTCAGCCTTTCTCGAAAGCTTCCTGTAGTTTCACTATTCGTTTTAGACAGTTTTTCATTTTGGTCAATGTTCAAACTTTTTTCTCTGCATTTTTAATTTTATTTATTCTCTATTAATAGTAATCATGGCGCATCAGATGAGCTGGGTTCTATTATACTAAGTAAAAAAATAAGGGACTTTCTATTGAGGAACAAGATTCAGAGCTTCTATAAGCAGGAATTAGAAACAGTTGAGGATTTGGTATCATTGGCCAGACAGGATGGACTGAGTACCACTGCTGAGCAAGTGAGTAAAAGTGACTTTGTAAGAAGTTTTTCTCATGTGGGGAACATTTAAATTAATTAAGAATGAATTAAGTGTTAGGGCTAGGCAATCATTGCTAGTTTAAGAAACAAAATTTGCATCTATTAATGATGTGTCAGCCTACAATTTGTATACACCCTCTGTTTTAGACCCTAGTTATGATAATTAAAAACTGATTTTTTAAAAAGTAATGAGATTTTAATATTCAGGAACTGGTTGAAATGACTGATATTATGCATGGTTTTTAAGTGTCTGCAGTAAATATTGAAGGATGAAAACCTATTAAATTTACAAACCAAACTACAATGCAACATTATACTGTATGTTGGATTTTAACCTCCAACTTTAACTCACTTCTGTTAACTATATTGGGGAGGTATTCTGGAGTTTTAGATGTCTTTTACAAATAATGCATCAATTGAGTAACAGGACAGAATAGTCCTGAACTTAAGAGCAGGATAACTGAGGTCCAACTTCTTACAAAGATGGGACATTCTGTATAATATTAAAAAACATTCTGACATCTGCCTCACATTACACATTTTCTTCCTGGACATTTCAACTTGTTTGGAAAAAACCTTAGGGATGAGGGATTTAGGAGGCTCCAAGCCACTAAACTCTAATTGAAATCAGAGTTGAACATAAAGTAAATGCTTGTTTGAGAGTTGGACTGATTTTCAATAGCATAATGTTTCTGTTTTTCATTGCACTTCTGGTTAAATAGGAATTTGCTTATAAAAAGTTCATAGCATGCAGAAAATAAGATCATGAGCCAGCTAGCCATGGTGCAGATTTGCATAATGTATGTGATGTTATGCATACTTGTGTCCTTTGAAAATCTGAATTGAACAAACAAAATTATTTAAAATCCTTTTTGTAGTGTTATAAGTAAGAATATCAACATGTTGAGTAGTATCTCTTTAATTTCAATCTTTCTTTTAATTTTCTTTCAAGAGAAGGAGAATGCTTAGGCAAGTTTTTCTTTTCTGTGGACTATAGTTTTGTTTAATGTTAACCCTAAAAAAGAAATGATCACTCAGTTGAAGCAACAATAAAACTGTTCCTCCCATTCACAAAGGCTTCTATGAACTCTTTCCTAGTGGTTGCTTCCTGACAACCATTAGTTTTCATAAAGAAATGTTTGTCATTGAAATTTAATTAAACAAATGGATTTGAATTTGAACGAGAACCCTGCTGATCTGTACCACAGTGATATAAAACAAAAGGAGCAAATAGTACAGAAGAAGGATTCAGTTTAGCTAATCAACTTCCATAATAAGTAATTCTGGTAGAAGCTGAAAGCTCTCAGCTCAGTAAATTAAATACTCATAGAAATTTGAGTTAGTCTAATTTGGTAATATGCTCAAGAAACTTAGGAGTTTGTTTATATACATTTCAGAATCCTAGCAACTCACATTCCTCAACCTCAGCTGCTCATTGGTAAAATTGTGAATAATATCCTTTTCAGTTTTTTGAGTATCCTGCATTACTTTTGTCCAAGCACACCAACCAGAATCTTGTTCCCTATAAAAGACAGTGAGTACTTTCCCAGTTTAGGAATATTCCTGGTACGTAAGAACATAACATAAGTAGTGCCCTACCCTGCTCTGTCTATTCCAGCAGCCAACCAACTGCACAAGGAAGCTCACTAGTCTCCCAGCAGATGGTTTTCAGAGGCAGTCACACTGCCATCAAGGCTAATAGCCATCGATTCTCATGACTTTCATGAACAAGTCCAACCCTTTTTTGAAGGCAGCCAAAATGGTTGCTACTTTCATATGGAATGCTTAGCTATCACGGATATTTAATTCATGGTTTTTCTTTCCTCTTCCCTTCCCTTTCTAAATCCATACTGATATGTAATTTGTCTTGCAATTTCTTTTAAGGTGTACTATATGTTGGCTTTGAGTTTCCTAGCTATACAGTATTGGCACTACAACAAAACTCAATCGATAGCTTTATCTTCTGAAAGCAGCATGATCCAGCAATAAAAGTATAAAAGAGCTTGGCCTGTTGACCTCTCATGTTGCATACTGAATTTCTGGAGCTTTCTGTTTCCATCTTCATTCGGAACTACAAGCTCAGTTCATGTAGAGACAGAATGTCTTCTCACCTTTAATCTTGCACCCTCAGAATCAGCAATTCCCTTTTTCCTCTGTTAGTCCTTGTATAAGGTCCCTAGGACCTATATCCCTATAAGATAATCTTGACTAAATTATTTTGTTTAGTTTTAAATACAACACACAGAAACACCTATATTACAGCTGAATTCATCCTTTTCTTTTTATGTATCTACTTCTTACATGGTATCAGCTGGGAAATAACATGAGCTCTAAATCCACTAAATTATGACATGGGAAGGAATAGAAGGAAGGAATAGACTTCCTCTAACACTTACCATATATTCCAATAGTATCCAACTTTAAAACAAAGAATTCTATAAACAAATGATTTTTTTTGTCAAAGTATTATGGTTTATCAGCCTATATCCAGATGATTTACTCAAAGCTATTTAAGCAATAATGCATTGCAACATACTATTCACCATAAAATAGCATTAGATTATGTATTTTTGTCAGCCTGAATATGTCTCTTTTCACTATATAGTTGGAATACTGTGACATTTAATTAGCAATTTTTTAAAGAAAACTGCACAACATTCAGAAGATATTAATAAAGATAAGGGCAAGGGGAAAGTGATCTATGTCACTTTATCCCCAAGGAAAGTTGACTGAAAGAAAAGTTTGCTTGATAGAAATCTTCAAATATTTAAAAGAACAAATATTCATTGGAGCCATAGATGAAGAAGTTAAGTTAAATTACAGGAAGGAAAGTTTTAGAATAGATTAAGAAAAACTTCCTTATTATGAGAACAGCTAGATTGTCTCAAATTGTTTAGGAAGGCTGCAAGATACTAATATTTTGGACATATTTAAAGAACTTGATCACTGATAGGAACTTGTCTGGATGATGTTCTGTATTCATCAGATTAATTTTAAAGGTTAGCGCTGCACATCTTGCACTTCAGGTCTGCCTCTAAGCACCTTTCTGTTTGGACAACCAATAGAAATTGTGCATATTGCAAACAAATTCAATATAGTCAAGCTTCAGATATTTCTATTTAAAGGGGAGATATTTTCACTCTTTTGATTCTCTGAGAATACTGAAATAAACAGCCTAAGCAAGCATATAAGTTGCACATTCCTCCATGCCTTCTTATGCAGTTACATCATCTACTTTTTTCTGCTTTTCCCAATCAGGCAGGTTCCAAAGCTGGTCCCTGCTCCAGACTGATTAGGCACTCGTTCATGGAAGCAATAAAGTTGTTGCAGAAAAATGGTGTTCTTTTTCAGAAATCAAAGACTCCCCAATATATGTATTATGTAAGTATCAAAGACCTGGATTGTGGACAATGAGTAAATAGGTAAAATAATTTACCAAGCAGTTTTCCTTGCATCCTACTATATTTACATGCAATTATTATATGGGATATGCTGTTGGCAAGCTAATGCTACTGGCAAATGAATAGCACACTTTCTAAATGCAGTTTAGATTATCTGAAATGGGTAGAGTGATTAGATAGATACAAGCACATTTAATTTCACTTGTAACTTTGGGAGGTGCAGATTGGGTACATTAATTTAAAAATGTGGAAGGAAAGAATTTATTTTCTCTTTCAAGTAGAAATTGGAGCTGAGTGCAGATAGTAGCAGTAAGTAGAAATCTTGGGGCTCAACAGTAGTTCTGTGATATGCTGAGTTTATATGATACTATAAACCCCAGCCACATTTTAGCACAGGATGATGTAAGAATCTTATAATTGTAGTTTGTAAATCATGATTTATAGTTTAATGTGTTGTTTGAACATTTTTGATGAATCAACTCTCACTTGTTCAATAAACTATGGCTTAGCATAATGTATGAACCTGGCTATAGTGTCCGAACAGGGGGATGATTCTGAATGGGAGATCTGAAAGATGAAGTATCATTACATGAAGATGATATCTGAAGTCTTCCTTCCCACTATTATATTGTTGAGAGTAGAATGTAGCAGTCTCTAATTGTAACCCTGGCTTTTATGTGTCAGTATAACAGAAATTGTTTTCATTTAGCAATTTATCCTGTATATTCTAGGTTACTGAACAGGATACAGAATTGCACAAAGTAACTCTTGAAGTTATCAGAGCTGATTGTAAGAGGCCAAAATGTAAGTATCATTATCTTAATTGCAAACAGAAGTACTGTATATTTCGCATTCCTTATTTGTATAATTCACACATCATAAAAAGTGGAATTACCTGCAAACTCCTGCAGGAAGTTCTTTTTACACATTTTCTAATAATTTTAGATACTTCTTGGTTCCTGTAATAAAATATTTGCCTCAAAATATCAGACCAATTGCACATGCTCATTTCTTTTTACTGTCTCTTTTACCCTTCCCAGCTGATTCTCTGCATCCTGTATTGATCAGAATTGCATTTCTAGGAATGCAGGTGACACATTTTTAATGAGAGAAAAGCAAGATATTTTAAAATATTTCTTTGTTATATATTTGGCAGTCTGAAATGTTAAAATTGTGAGCTCATTTAAGAAAGCTTTGAGGTCTTAATAGATCAAGGTACAAAAGACATGTACTTTAGCACAAAGTTAAGAATATGTGAGAATTGCATTCTCTTTTGGGGCAGAGGAGAAGAATCAAAACAGTGTAGGGTAAGAGTGACCTTGCATTGTCTTTCTTTTTAAAAAGAGCTACCTTAACACTCTTGTAATAAAGTAGCAAGCACTCATCCAATGCTGTGCTAAAGTAATACTTCTAAAACTGCAGTATAGGAGTAATTGTCTTTCCCCATCAGTGAGTCATAGATACTGTACAATAGGTACCTCTACCAGTCACAATGGAATGCTTATCTTATTACAACACTTACTATATTTGTTGAAGAAACTTTCAGGCTTTTAGCAATGTTACTTGGGCTACTAAAACAATAACAAAAAGAATAAGTCTGTGTATCCCAAGGCACAAGAATATCAGATTACTTCTTTTCCCTGAACAAAAAATTATAAAAGTCCTTACACCAGGAAGCAGATGTTTCCCACCCACCTTACAATGTACTCCACCTATAAAGCTAAGAAATATTGCCAGTTATTTGATGAATGAGCACCAACCATCTGGATTGTTTTTCAAATAATATGCTTCTCTCTTCCTATCACTACCCCAATTTTTCCTCTTATTAGAGAGGAAATATCCTAAATGGAATGTAATTTCTCCTGATTATTCACTCCTTTGTTTAAAACATATACTTTATCATGTCTGAAAATAATGAACCCAAGGACCAGAACATGATGTTCTTAAACTACTCATTTATTCCTCACTGCTAGCAGTAAAAGGGAGGAATGAGAGTGCCAGACCTTTAGATGCTGCCCTCCTAACCGAATAATGGATTCAAGAATGCTATTCTTTAAGAAAGAGAAGGAACAACAGTTCACCCATTTGCAATCCCATGCTTGCTTTTTATTTGCAGATGCTGAAAAAGGGTGCCACCTCCGTCACATACTCAGTTGTATTCAGCAAAGCTATAATCCTTGTGTCACTGAAGCTGTTGTCCGTTGTCTCCTTGATTGGTTGGAGATCAACAGTGAAGTTGTCACTACCATGGAAGAATACTACACAGTCTTTTAATCTAAGGAATGCCATGGATGTCTGGAGTCAGACATTATCGACTGATCTCTGCAATGTCAAAAATGTTACTGTGTACCTGCTCAATCATTTTTCTAATTTAGAAAGTGATGCAGAATGCAAATCCTTTTATTTTGTGATATTCCCAGTAGGTGTCGTTATTGTTTGAAGCATTTCTACTGTTTCTAAGGGCAGAAGTAATGATGTAAAATTAAGCTGTGAATGCCCTCTTGTGGTTGAATAAAAGAAAAGATATGTTTTTGAACTACATTGCCTTTGGACCACATAGTTCAAAAAACAAGAAGTATGTAAAGGAAAGATGAGTTTGATTCATTTAACTTTACTGCCAGAGACCAATAACACAAAAAAGACAATTCCAAAAAAGACAATACAGAAAAGTGAAAATGATAAAAGGTCATATAAAATAAAAAATAATAGGTAGAAATTACTATGTTGATTAATCTTATCCATGCCATGAGGGGAATAAGCATATAGGATGTTTAATAGTTAGTAGCTGAAAAATCAAAACCTTTAGTCTCCCATTAACAATTGCAAAAAACATGACAACCTTTCTGAATATTTTTGTATCACATCAATCAAAAGAGAGAGCCAGTTTGGTGTAGTGGTTAAGGCATCAGGCTACAAACCAGAAGACTGTGAGTTCCAATCCTGCCTTAGGAGGGTGACTTTGGGCCAGTCACTCTCTCTCAACCCTAGGAAGCAGGCAATGGCAAACCACTTCCAAAAAACCTTGTCAAGAAAAATGCCAGGAGTAAAAAACTGACTTGAAGGTACAATCAAAATAGGGCAAATTTTCTCATAGGACCAGCCAGAAAGTTTAACAACAGTGATGTTTTGAAGGCTGAGTTGAAGTGGAGGCAGTCCCTTACCTTCTGACAAGAATGGCTTGGATCCAGGTGGGTCTTTGAGCAAATCCCATGCAGTTATTAGGCAATGACAGCAACTGGGACTGCCGGAACTGCCATCACTAAGTGGGGCAGTCATGTTACATTTCGCTTAATGACCACATCGCTTAGTGATGGAGTTGCTGGTTCCAATTAGGGTCATTAAGTGAGGACTACCTGTACTGTTCAGTAATAATCTACAAACTTTGGAAATCACACTTCGTTAAACATTTTAATCCAGGAATCCCCAGTCTTTTGAGCTGCTGAGCACACTTGGAATTTTGAAACATTTATTTATTTATTTATTTATTTATTCATTCATTCATTCATTCATTCATTCATTCATTCATTCATTCAATTTCTATGGCCACTCATCTCAGACAAGTGACTCTGGTGGTGAACAATCATAAAAACAGTTAAAACCAATATAAACATTACATCTTTCTCTCTCTCTCTCTCTCTCTCTCTCTTCTCTCAATAAAATAATCAGCCAAGAAAATTATAACCTTAGGTATCAATATAGCCAGGAAACAGGCCCCTTGACATACTCAGGGCCCCAGGCCTGGGCACAAAAGCAGATCTTCAAGGCCTTATGAAAGACCAACAGGGTTGGGGACATCCTAATCTCTGAAGGGAGAGCCAACATTCCTTAGCTGATGGGACCTGTAGCATGCCCAACCTGCCAAATCAACTTGGATGGGTAGAAACAATTGGGAGGAGACAGTCCCTCAGGTAACCCGGAAACACACTGGCAACCAATGCATCTCATGAAGTAGTGGTATGTATTGAATATCTGACACCATTTATTACCTGTGCAGCTGCATTATGCACCAGTTGAAGCTTCCAAATGCTCTTCAAGGGCAGCCCCATGTAGAGCATGTTGCAGTAATCCAGATGGGAGGTTATAAGGGCATGAGTGACTGTGAGCAGAGTCCCCGGTTCAGGAATGGGCAGAACTGGTGCATAACCTAAAGGTGTGCAAATGCCCTCCTAGCCACGGCTGCCACCTGCTCTTCTAGCAGGAGTTGTGAGTCCAAGAGGACCCCAGATTGCGCACTGGGTCTGTCTGGGGCAGTGCCACCCCATCCAGGACTAAGGTGGAAAAACCTTGTCACTGGAAGGCCCAAACACCCAAAGGCACTCAATCTTGTTTGGGTTGAGTCGAAGACCATTGCACCCTATCTAGGCCCCTACAGCCTATATAATGACTGATGGCTTCCCTGTTCACAAAAGAGCTGCCAAGGGAATCATAAGATAATAAAGATACTAGTTTACCAGGGTCCTACCAATCACTCATTCTAACTCTCTTTCCTGCAATATGCTTTCTGCTATTCCAGCTCCCCTTTCTCCTTTTTTCTGAATATACTGACACATTTTCAAAGAAAGCACTTAAATGCTGTTTCCCATACTGAAATTAACATTCCATATATTCCACCAACAGCCAAGATTGTCTCCATTAAAGACATAGTTTGAAGATTAGCAATATAATGATAAAGCTAACATTTTTTGGTAAGAACAGAATAATCCCCCAGTATAGCATGACGTGCTTGCTTTTTTCATGTATCAACTGGGAATATGTTTTCAAATATAGCAAATAGAATAGCTTTTAAATTCTCATTTACTCTTACTTGAATCTATTTTGGTGCAAGCTTATCAAAGTCATTCATTTTCCAAGCAACTATTTGAAAATGATGTCCCAGGAGAGTTAACTATCCTTCTCTTGTGAACTTCTAGAGTGTATGATTATCAAGTCCATAAGTGTGAAGTGAAAAAAAAAACAAGTCTGTTGTTCTACTGTATGGAAGATATTTCTTAGATAAAAGTTCAGTGCTTTTTCTTTAAAATATTTTAATTTTTTTATTCTTAACTTTTAAACTACCATGTATTTTGTTATTTAATATCCATTGTAGCCTTTGATAAGCAGGAGGTTTTGTTTCCCTTTCTTTTCCTAATATAGTATCAGTGTTGTTCATGGAAGAAATTTAGACATAGGGAAAAACATTTTTGCTATGAAAATCTAAAGCTGTGGTCCCATTTTCTTACCTTTTAACCTTGACAGCAAAAGAGCATATTGTACAACATCATGCACTTTTATTCTTTCATAGAAATTGGATTCTCAGGGAATATAATGATCTGTTTTATGAGTTGGTAATTATCTCAAGAAATAAAAGTAAACTACTTGCAAATATTATATTGCCACAGTGTGGTGCTGTTGAAGCAAACTTGGAAAACTTACATTTCATACAGAGGTTTCTTTATGTATGACGGAACTTATAACATATTTTGTAAAGAATTTTCTTTATATATTTAAATGTTTAACTATTTAAATGCACATTTAAATTTAAGGTGGTTTGTCATGTTCAAATGAAAGATGTATGTAGTTCCTGACTGAAATAGAAATAGGGCTTAAAACCTGGTACTTTCTATGTCTAGAGACTCTGGGCAGTATTTTTTAATTTCCTTCTGCAAGACCAAACTGAAGAAGAGCTTTAGCATTATACTAAGAATATATCTTTCTAATAAACTACATCTTCAATACTGGCTTTATTCTAGTCTTGTTTTTGAATTTGTATTTTATACATGTACATAATTCTAAACGAATCTATGTGGTTGACAATGACCTGATGGCACATAATTAATATGTACATAATTATATATATATAAACACACACACACATAATATATAATGTACATAATTATATATATATATATATATATATATATATATATATATAAGATAAGATCTGTTGGTTCACTTATAAACTTGTTACAGAAACAGTGGAATGAATGTGCAGACTGTAAACCTCAGTTCCACATTGACTGGTAGCCAACTAGTATTTGAGTTTTAATCAACATTCAGAGGAAGAAATGCTTTTTCAGTCATGTACACAAAAGGAAGATTTCCTGTAACTCCTCCCGCTTTTTCAGGATGTAGGAGATTTGAATCTTTTTAAGACACAGAATGCCAGGAAAATGAAGCAAGAAGCTATGCTTAGCCTGGAAAACAAGTGGGGTATATACTAGTACAACAGCTCTAACAAATTGCTCTAACAACAGCTCTAACAAATGATCCTTATTTCTCTGTGTGAGCTAGTGAAGTCCTATTGTTTCATTTTTATTTCTCTGCACAAGAAGGGCATTCTGTGTAATATGTGGATGTGGCCAAGATTTATTTGCTTTTGGTGAGCTTTTGTGCTGAAATCTAATTTGGAAGTAAGGATTACTGTATGCCCTAACTCATTAATTAGAGCAGACCAGCACCATATTGTGATATACCAAAAACACTGCATGTATTTTTGTAAACTGGACTTCATATGTACTTTTGTTTCATTTATTTATGCTAATAAATTCTGATTTCAGAGAAGAGACATAGGGCTGGAAACTATAGTTGCCCTATATTACAGGGTCAGGAGATTGTACTGTAGAAAAAAGAAATCAAATTTCTCAGTTTTTACCCTATTACCTGTCGAGAATGGCAGTATAGGTTGTAGGAGCCTTATCTCTTTCACAGAGTGGATTTATGAGGAAGGACATTATGTAAAGCACCCTACCATGTACCAAGCGGGTACACCAGGGCAGGAAGTGGGACCAGGGTGTGTAGATCCAGTGGGCTCTAGCTCTTTACCCTAGGGCAGTGTTTTTCAACCTTGGCAACTTTAAGATGAGTGGACTTCAATTCCCAGAATTCCCCAAACAGAAGGTTGAGAAACACTGCCCTAGGAGCTCAGCCTTGCTGCTATACAGAGCAATGAAGTAAGAGGAAAAATAAGCAATTCTATTATAAGCATCTACCCCATACAGAAAGGAATGTTACCAAAGTTATGACTTGTATTCAGTCTCCTTTTGCACATTAGAGCTTAATACATAAAGAATTATATCTCTGCTACCAAGTTAGTTGGATAGTTAGTAAATGAGTGTTAGTTAATAAAAAAGTGCTTTTTACCATAAGTGTATCAAATGCGTATTAGTTGCTCAGAGTTTAAACATTCAACTTCCGTGCTAGTTGTCATGTTCAAGATCTACATATATTTAACAGAAGTAAACCTGGACCTATATAGAAATAAGCAAATCATTAGTATCCATTTTATACAAAGAAATGAGTCTTTGGCCCCTTGTGTCGTACCTGTTTTTTTATTTGAACACATCCTTTCCTGTTTTAGAAAAAAGACATACTTCACAAAATGATACCGTGGAGACAGCAGGGCACAGGTAGTCCTCACTTAATGACCATTTAATGATGGTTTGAAGTTATGACAGCCTTGGAAAAAGTACTTTATGACCTGTACTCACACTTATGACTATTGCAAACTGTCATACCACCCCCTGTGGTCACATGTTTGCAATTTTATGATGGTCATTAAGCAAATTACTTCATTAAGTGAATCACATGATCATTAAGCAAATCACATGGTAATTAAACGCATTCTAGCAAAAAGCATCCATTGGGGAAGCTGGATTCGCTTAACAACCATGTGATTTGCTTATAAGTGGACCAGCTTTAATTGGTTGTAAGTCATGATCATAAAAGTAGTCTTCTCTTCCTTGTTCCTCAGGGATAGCCTTGCTCATTGTTCAAATCACCATTTATTCAAATCACCACCCATCACCAATAGTAGGTGTCCCTAGGAGGTGTATCTTGGCTATTTCAGACACCCCTCCCTTCTTGTCACTAGTCAGCTTTCAGTACACCACAATCCCTTCTTTCTCAGTGTTTGCTCTCTCCATTAGCACTTTATTTCCTAAGTTCTTCTCAGACCGGTTAATTCCCCATTCTTCTCCATTTTTGATACCAACTTCTTTAGGCTTCCAACAAGGGAAAGAAAGAAAAGAGGAAGAAGAGATTTGTAATACTCCTACTCCTCTTTAATCAGATTCTGCAGTTGCCAGATACCCAATATTTTGTTTGGGGAAGAAGATGGAGCATATATTTACCTTTATCTTTTGTTGTTGATTTTTAAGTTTCCTTGTTTTTGACAGTTTCAATCATTTCCTTCCTGAACCTGATATAAAGGAAGTGGTTGTCCAACAACTAATTACTTTCAGTTCCCCCTACTTAGCTAAGATTTAGCTAGTGGCATGATCTTGGCAGAATCTGCCTTCCTCCTATATGGAGCTATCTTTGTTATGGTGTCTTCCAATATGTTTCTTTACGTCACCACTTTTTATCTTAGGAGATGCTCAAATGAGCTGTGAGAGGGACAGACAAAATAGCCTAGAGACATCCCAACAGAGTCTTGAAGGTAGATCTTCCCCATTACTGTGCAGTGCCCTGATTGGCGGAAGTTTTACCTACTGGCTGGTGACATGCCAAAAGGAAATGGCAGTGAAGCCAGAGGAGAAAAACAACCATCTTGCCTGTAAGGATTGACATACCCCCAGATCAGGCAATGACTTGACCCAGAAACAATGAGGCAGCATATTATATGGTTTAGCAATGGGAATAGCAAATTTAATGTCAGCACTGTTTAATGCCATCTCTAGGATGGGTGAATAGCATTTTAACTCAGTGGTGTAAGAAATGCCCTAAGACAGTATTGGCACCTAATTAAAGGTGTCAATAATATAATATAGAATATTATAATAGTCTAAAATATAGAATATTTTCTTAAATGTTTACAATTTTTCCTGCATAGCAGTGGATATTAAATTTTAATTCTTTGTTTAGTTTTCTTTACTGCTTTTTCTCTAAGAAGTTCTAGATTCCTTTAGCACAGCAAATATATCTTGAAGCCCAGAGGGTTTTCATTGAGGTAGATCGCACAATAGCTTATCCCCCAAGGAAAATACTGTACAGAAGATAGAATTGCTGCTAGCTATATCCTTGTTTACAATTTGCCAAGTAAGTTTTCCTACTGAATGGTGAAAAACTGTTCCACAGTTCCTTGCAATGGTGTTTCTTTTGCAAAGCCTTTGTGCCCAATATACAATACTGATGCACCTCTTGCAGCAACCACAATGGTTGTATTTTATTTGAAATGTGGAAGGGTTCCCTCAAGTGTCAGTCTGAAATTTCTCTATGGATGTGTGGATGTGTTGGACGCATGCATGTGTTTATATATTGCAGAAGTTCTTGTAATACATAACTCTTGCACCCTGCTTTCTTCCAAATCTACAGACAACTAGAGTCTAAAATTTAGCAGGGAACTCTGTTTTGTGGCAGAGACTTTAGGCTTGTTTGATTAGCACCAACTTGAATGTTTAATTTACAAGGTATTTCCAGAGATAAAGGAAGTACCAAATGCCCATAAATGGCACATACAGGGCAAATTTTCATGAGTTGTGGATGGGTGTTGAATAACAATAGCAAGGCATGATCTGTCTTTTAATACTCCTGACATAACAAGACCATTGCTAAGCTAGTAAATTAGAGGCTCCGAGTGATACAAAACTTCTTGGGTAGCGCCCACCTACTAGGAAGATAGCAGTTTCTGAGTGGACCTTCAGAGGTATATTCAACAGGAGCATGAAAAAAGATCTTGATGGCTGTTTTCAGGCACTGGAATTCCCTGTTTTCTTGTCTTTCAGCCAGTAGGCAAAGGCTTGTTTATTCTTGTTTTTAGCATTTAAACTGATTGTAAAAACAGATTTAACTGGTGAGGGAATAAATTATGGAGATTCTTTGTAATAGAATTGTATTAATTCTATTGAATTTTTAATTCATCAATTTATGTGAAGTATCTTTACCCCATTCTTCTGCCAACGAGGCCCACTGGAAGGTTTACACAGTCAGTGGAAAGAAAAAAAAAAAAAACCAAACCAAACAGTGCCTGCCTGCAATATCTAAAAAATACAGCATGAAAGGAAAAAAAGGATGGGATGGGCAGAAAAGCACAAGCTCAGGCATCTAAGCTTAAACTTAAAGTTCCTCTTATATAATGACTGGCTGCATGCAGCTTAGGGAGGAGTTTAGCAGAGAAGGGTTGAGGAAAGGGGACCTGCTTCCCATCTCTTTTTCTGATGCAAACTGATGAAAAGGCTGACTTTAGAGAATCTCCTACAAGTAACTTTGGCTTATGCTGCAGCCCAGTGAGCAGATTTACATGTTGTTGAACTTCAATTCCCTCCAGCCCCAGCTAGCTTGCGGGCTGTTGGGTGTTTTAACTCAGTAACAACTGCAGAGCCACAGATGCTCCATCCCTTACTACAATAAATGGTTTATCGTCATTGGAATGTATCTTCCAACTTTTTGGCACTTGGTAGCCTGTGGCTCTGGAGTTCTCCCTTGACATGGGCAAACCTCCAAGGTGATGTACTTGGAGATGTCATCTGCTTTCTGCTTCATGGGGCCATTACTTTGGAGTAGAAGACCTGGTCTGCACTCCACAGCAGCTGCTGTCAAAAATAACTACCTACTATGTGTTGAAATCTGTAAAGTAGCATCAGCCTGTCTCATTGTCTAAAGCAAACCGCCACAGAGACTTTTAAGTTCAGAGCCTAGGTGGATTACCTAGGTGCACTTCATAGCATTTGGGATACCGGGTTGGGTAAATTCATCTCGAGGGAGAGAGAGAAGGGGGGGGGGGGGCTCGAGGTAGATTTGCGAGGTTATTCAGGCCGACGAAAACCGTAATTCTTATGCGCCCCTTTAGTGCAATCGCCTGGTTTACACCTGAAACATCTGGGCTTCTTGTGCGCTTTGGAGAGCGCAGAGTAGGAAAACTGGAGCATTCGAAGCGGGCTTCTTCTAAATTCACAGGGTGAGAATCAGGGCGATTCCGCCCCTCTCCCCTTTTCTGCTACACAGCAGCCGCCTCACTTTTTTCCTGTGTTGCCTGGCAGCTTGAGGGAGGGGCGAGGAGACCAGAGGAGAGCAGAGAAACGCCTGCTTCTTTCCTCCGCCGGTCTCTGCCAAACGTTTGCCGACCGACGTCAAGTCGCTCTAAGTGGCCACCGCCCGTCTCAGCGTCCCTCGGGCTTTGGGCGTGGAGAGGTGATCGCTCCCTCCCCGTTCCGATCTCCTGTCCGGGGAGAAGACAGCGCCGTCCTCTTCTCCTCCTCCTCCTCTGTCGGCAAACAGCCGGCCCTCCTGCTCAGCCAGCCCCTCCTCCAGCCCCTCGCCTTGTTCGGCTCGCCGCGAAGACTACGGCGGCGGGAGTCGGGAGGGGAGCAGCGCACCCGCTCGCCTATCCATCCAGCCCAGCCCCGCCGTATCTTCTGCCGGCCTGCCTGCTTCCTTCCTTTTGCCCCCCGGGCGGCTGCAGGAGCAGCCGCGGCCCCAGCAGGAAGCATTGCCAAAGATCAGCCACTGTCAGACAAGGAGCTGGGGCCGAAGATAACTGCACTACGGCGACCCACTCCGGTGTAGTGCGGGAGGGGGGAAGAGGAGGGGAAAGGGGCAGGTAGGCAGGCAGGCGGAGAGAGTGGACGAGCGGGAGACAGACACACACGCGCCCGCGCGCAGCACGCGAGATCTGTGTAGGGGGTGTGCAGAACTTGATCCTTCCCCAGAGCTGAACTCCTCCCCGCCGCCCGTCCACCCCAGTGCGGTCTGGACGAGAAGAGTCCCCTTCCACCGGGATCAAATACTGGAAGTGACTGAAGACAATTCGGATTTTCCTCCGTAGGAGGGAGAAGAAGAGTTTCAAGTGCGTCTGCGTGTGCGAGCCCGCGCTTGCCGGGCGTGCTGGCGTACGACCGCGCCATTCACTATTTTGGTCGTTTCCCGCATGATTTTTTTAAAAAAGAAAATAAGCATGCAGTAGGCCGTTCGGTAGAGCTAAATTGGAGGTGCTTTGCTTGTCCATTCTGTGCAGACAAGGGAAAAGAAAGCGGGGCTGGGAGGGAGAGGAGGCTCTGTTTTCCTAGGAAATCCTCCTTGAGTGCTGAGGAGCCAAAGAACAAGCGCAGTCATCATAATACAAGGATACATCTGGACTGTGTTTGCGTTTCCTGGTTTTCCTGGGGACGAAGATGCTGTCCTACACTGTACGGGATGCTAATGTGGTGGACGTGGAAAAAAGGCGAAATCCTTCCAAGCACTATGTGAGTACAGGATGAATAATGCTTGCAGTGAGGCCTGGATGCCTGGCAGTGCAAAAGGCTGCTGCGGGTCCTGACAATGGAAAAAAGCCTTTTACCGATTTGGCCATTGGAGTTATTGCTGCAATGAGCCAGATAGATAATTTGAGAAGGGAAGCAGGTGGGAGAGGGTATCCTTGGAATCTGTTCCTTCCCCTTTGGGAACTCACCTTACCTTTGTGCAAGGCAAAGAGGTCAGCAAAGGGACTTTGCGGCAGTTGCCGCTAACAGTGCAGTCATCTCTCTGGAGTATGGTTCTGTGTGATGAGAGAGCTTGTGAACTGGACACCAGAAACTTGTATGGAACAGGTGAGATCAGTGGGATCAGAAAATCATGCCAAATGGGCATAAGTGTAAAATGAGACCCCTTGTGGTGTCATTTAAAATCGGAATTGGAAGCTGTATGAATAAATCTTTGCTACAGTATTTCTGCTGAGGATGCTAAGAACTGGTAGGTGTAGGAATTGCCTAAGCATTATTCTGCATCCATGGCTCTTATCATTGGCAGGGCCACTTCATTCAGTCACAAGAGCGTGGCCATTAATTGCTCTTCCTATAAAACCACATGAAGCACATCTTGCACTTTTTGAACCAATTTATTTCACCCAACTTCATCATGGTGACCCCAGTGTGCATTTGGTAATATGCCCCTAGGTTCCCTTTGTTCTCTGTCTTTTTTGTAACTCTGTTCTTTGGGAATTCAGTGTACATTTGTCTGGACAATTACTTCACCTCACAAATCAGCAATCAACAAGCCATTTTCTCCTGAAGTATGCATTAAGGAATATAATTTCTGTCATTTTCCAAACCGAGCATCCTAGTTTTTCTGTCACCCTTCAGTGGCTAAATGAGATTGCCTGACTTTCTCATGGAGATCTGGAGCAATGATGATGCATGAACCTAAATTCACTTTAGCTGAGCCAGCTTGATCAGTAAACAGTGGAGTGCAAGCCAGGACATGAGCAAAGGTACTGCTAGGGTGAAGCTCTCTTACATTGTAAAGTGTGAATGTTCTCTTGGGTTTTAAGCTGCTGGTGTCAGGGAGCCTTTATTGAAATGTAAGACCATAAAAAGAATGATTCTGGATTAAATGAAGATGTATTCAGTGTTCTGTTTCACATGGTGAACTAGCTAGATCCTTCCTGCAAATTCATAAGCTGGGCATGAAAACAATATCTCCTTCTGTTACTCTCCCACCCAAACCTGTAATTCAGTAACATGCTGCCCCATGTATAAAGGTTTTATTTGGTAGTCATAACTAATGGCTAGCCATTAACCGATCGTATGTTTATATTTTTCATCTCCCTTTAAATTAGAAGTGCATAATGGACACCCAAAAGCCATATCCCCCCCAAAAGAAAGCTTTGGGTGTGACCAGAATCCCTCGAAAAAGCTGCTGAATTGTAATTGATATGTGACAGAAGTACATGGGAGAAATCACATTAAGAATACATATTTTGTAATAAAGTTAAATGGAATTAAATTAGATTTTCTAGATTTTGTCCTGGGCATCCCTACTTTTTCATTCCCGTCCCACTTACTTTTTGTTGTGTGCCCCTCCTTTAAATAATTGAAATCAATAACATCACTTGTCCAGACTTGTTACCCCAGGGATAGAAAAAAATCACATGTTCTGCATATATAAAACAAAATGCAACTCAGCCACAGAAGTGAACGATAGAGATCAAAAGGCTGTTGTATTCAGCTGTAGAAGTATTTCAAGTATTCCAGTTCTTTTATAGATTGGGTGGAGAGGCTGCTCTCTAGCATAGCATTGGAACTGTAACTTCCAGAATTCTGGGGTTTGCGTGGTTGTTGATGATGCTGATCAGAGCATTCTAAATGTTGTAGGCTCAATATATTGGCCGGAGGTGGGGGGAATCAGGCCAAGTGAGGGATAACATTGGCATTTTATGGACTGCCAGTTAACTTTGGAATAACACACATAAGATTGTATAAGTCTTGGAAGGATATTCAGATTAGCCTTGCAAATTTTGCTAAATGGAAAAAGCAAGTTCTGTTATTAACTTAGCCATCATCAGTGATGGTTTTATGAATGGCTATTGTATAAGCATCACTGTCTCCACTTTGAGTATTACCTTCCCACTGATCTTTCTTTCTAATTCCTTTCTAATTTGCAGTGTTCATATACAGACTTGCAGACCACGATGTTTCATACAGCTGATGAAGATGATTATAGTAAAGCTTATGCCATAATGCATGACAACACAACTTTTACTATGGCCTTTAGGACAGAAAACACTACATAAAAATACAGGCACTTAAAATTATAGATATATGTAAAAAGTAGGCATAAAAGACAGTAAAACAACATAACCATGACATTATTATAATACAAATACAGTAACAGTGGTGATCGCCAAGATTAGCACTAATCTTTAGTCGTAAGTGGGACAAATAGAACAAACAGAGGCACAGAATTGGGCAACCTGGGAAGATATGTAAGAGTCCTGGTCAGGTGGAAGAAGCGACAAATAAATATTGTTTCTCTGCCAGGTTATATGTTGAAAAGAGGATGGATGAATGTCATCCAAGATGCCCTGTAAGGAGCTGAACAGAGAGCATGTGGTTCAGGGATTCCAAGGAGCTGTCCCCATAACTGCTGTAGAGGGATGTTTTTAAAAGGACCCGACAGGACTGCGGAGGGCAGTGCTTCCAACCTGGCCAAGGTGAAGGCCTGATGAAATTTCAGAGTTAGAATGGAAGATAAATAGGATGATGGCACATGCCCATTTGAAAAAAATCCATGGACTGGATTTTTTGGATACCAGGCTTACCCTGGTTTGGAAATCAATATCCCAGATATGCTGCTTAAGATGATGGGTTAAACTTTAACGTGCCACAAGGCCTTTTGTTGGTTTTTCTGTGACTGACTAATATGGCTAATCCCTCTGCAAACTTCGCTTATTCTGTATTATAGACAGGTTATGATTCTTTATACTTTATTGGTTGGACCACAGTATTTTCAAATCAGGTCACATCTGGAAAGATCATGAACTTACAGTGAGAGTTAGTCTTATGCAATGGCACCAAGTATTAAATATAACAGTGACCATTTCTGTCGTATCTGTTATGTTTGAGTGTGGCTGGGTGGCTTAATTTTGCTTTGTATCTTTAGAATTTTTTAAAAGCATTGTGCTTTTAAAGTTGAGACCCTTGTGTCCTAAGCACGTATTTTACCTTTGAAAAGTAAACAAGCTTGTCTGTCATTAACAGGACACAAGTAAATTAAATACATATGCTTTCTTTCAATTTCATACCAATCCGTTTGTTAGTTTTCTCAATTTAATGCCAGTAGTTTCAAGGGGCAATTGAGTACAAAACTGCAACCATCTTGTACATTTTCTTATGTAAAAACTTGAAAAAAATACCTTCTGTGGTAATAAAATTATCTTGATTTTTATGGATATGCAGATAGTTAATTTCTGATTATATAAATGGGATCAAACAGTAGAAATATTAGAACTTGCTGAGCTGAGAAATATTTCTATGCAAAATGATTAATGCTGCTACAATCTAATTAGAGCTTCTGATTCTCTTCTTTCCTTTCAAAATGCCTGGAGGATGTTCTTTGATTTCTCAAACTTCTACCAGGTTACTTCGTATATCAGATTGATTTTGGCTGACTGAGTTCATTATAAGATGATCTTAAAAATATATATTGAACAAAATGTTCAAAATTCATATATAGACTCAGGCCAAATGCACATGGATGTATGCCTTTTCTTAATTTCTCTACATTAGTGCTGGTTTAGTGAATCCAGCTGCTGTTATGACGTTTGATTCAGTTTTTTTCATGTGCTTTGTTTGGTCTTTTTTGAGTATTTCTGTTCTAATGTGGGAAGTTTTTTGTTGTTTTTGTTGGCTTTGGGGAGAAAAAAAATACCTCCTCTATGGCATTTCTGTTCAAGGTGAATGCTGCACAAAGGCCATTTTAAGTATGCAACTGCTCATTCTTATCTCTTACTTTATCTTAGATATTTGGAAGCATATAGGAAGCAACATGCTTAAATATTTGTATATGTGAATCATCAAGACCCACCTAAAACCTGTACTGAATATCATGTATCGGGAAATGAAGGAGATGTCACCACGCTTCAGAAAGCCTCCATATGTGTAATTTCATTTGTAGATGCTTATCCTATGCTTCACCTCTACTCTCCTGACTTCTTTGCTCAAATCTTACTTTGTGATCTCCTTGGGACATGTCTTTTTCCTTATGCAGCAAAATACTGAATTAGATTTCTATGCAGAGTTCCATTCGTTGAGTGCTGTCATGCAAGGAAGAAAAAACCCTAGAGTAGGGCAGTGCAGTACTTCAGGTTTGATTCCTAAAGGTTTATCTGAAGCACATGGGGATGGGGATGTAGCACCTTCAAGAAGCAGCTGCATCTTTTCCTAGAACATACATGAATCAGAAGCACCACACAGCCTACCTTGTAGTACCTTCTGCTCTAGAGGATTCAGGTTCCATCCAGAACAACATGGCTGGCTAGTATAGCAAGTTGACAAAAATTAGCTTTACCAGAGTCACTGCCACTTCTACTAATGGAAGGGGCCCTTTTCTAAATGGAGGAACATGTTCAAGTTCAGTCATTGATGGCACAAAATAAAAAGCACATCTTTAAAAATAGTGGCTGAAATGTGAATGGCTGTAGAACAGCCGTGTGCATGTGATCTTCATGTGCTTTCAAAATGTGGGTGTTTCTGTGGGTATTTTCATTTATTCATGCATTTTATTGGGCTGGGAATAGGTTTGCTTAAACATACTTTAAGAATATGAAACCAAATTGAAGGAAGAACTGAAATATGGAGGCTGTATGCAAAAAGGTTGCCCGCTAAAGACCAATGTGGATCCTAACTTTTGAAATGCTTACTTAGGTGTCATGTTACTGTGGATCCTAGTGCTTCTGATGGGATCTCTATCCAGCATAGAGAAATATATTTTTACTCCTTAGGAAACCAAGTTGGAGTAAAGGGATTTCTTTCCTAAATCCTATGCGATTATCTATGTATGTTAAATATATTCTTACCTATTGATGACATGATATTCCATCTTTCTATTAAAGAGTTCTCAGATCATTTCCTTTTTCTAATACATCATAATACATGTGAATGGTTCTTATCTACAAGAATATCTGTGTCCAGTCAGCTTTTGTTCGTATGAAAGCATGTTAAATTTAGGAACATTGATTGCATTAGCAAGGGATATTTAAAAAAAAATTGGCAGGTTAAAGTGTTCATTTATTTACTTACTAACTCAGCTTTGCATGCTGCTCTAATCAGGAGACTGCTCTCTGAAAATAATGATTTCTTTTCTCTGCCTTTTTGAGACTAACCTCCTAATAGAACTGATATGGGAGCATTGTATAACATAATTCTTAGAATCTAGGATTCTTTGATGCTATTTGCAATCTAAAAATGGCATTTCCTAGAGGTAATTGTGAAATACAGTTCAGTAATGATCCTTGGTACTCACATGTATAGGTTGTCTTTGGTGGAAACAGCTGGCTCTTAGACAGCATATAGGCTGGTTTGGGGTCAGTAGCCATGTTTATGTTGCTTCCACTTTACAACCATGTGTCCATGAGAAAGGAAACTGCTCATAGTTAGCAAAGCACAATTGTGTTTTGGAAAGCAGTTTGCAATATTGTGCTAATATAAACGTCATCAATTGCTTTGATGTATCTGAACTGAGCTAGCAAGCCTCAGGTACTGATTATTTGCGAACACAGGAGGTTGCCTCATTATTTGTGGATTTGTTTTGTCTGATACAGTCATTTGTTAGCAACTATTCCTCCTGCAAATAGGCGTAGGATTTTTCTTTTCTTTTTTATTGTCTTGTGGGATGTTTCTGTGTGAAATGTGGTGATCCAACTTAGCATCATCTGCCTATGTTCTACTGTTGAAGTATAGCCTCCACACCAGGGTAAAAATCCCCTAAATAGAGAATGTATAGAAGCTTGTTTAAAAGAAAAAAGGGAAAGGGAATTGCTTAATTGGTTAATACTGCATCATAGTCTGGCTAAGCCAGATGAAATGAAAGAATTAGACCAATGCGACATCTTTTCAGTTTTGTACCAACATTGTAAACTGTATGTTTATCTGTTCTATAGGTAAGGAAATTTCTCTCTAGAATCTTGACCATGTGTTCAGCATTCCCATACAAAAATACACATGTGTTAAGATGGATTCAGGAACATGATATACACGTATTAGATGTACGCACTGCTTCATCTCAGTGGGGGATAATTATTCAGTGGGGGATAATTATATCCAATGTGGGGAGAAATAGGTGAAACAATTCAAATCTAAACTTGCCTATGTTTATTTTTCCCATGTACTGATGTTACAAAATGGAACAATTGCTATAACTCATAAATACATTAAGCATACTGTATAGTATTTCTAGTTAATCCTAACATAGATTTAGAGAAAAGTGGAAGCTAGGAAAATTAATGTTGCCATGTAAGGAGTAGACAGTCATTATAGAAATTACAACAAATTTGTGGTTGTTTTCAATGAAGAAAGTTTGAGTATTGATGAAAATGGAGATCTACAGAAAAGATATAAAATAGTAATTTACATAATTAGATTCCTAGCTACTTGACTGAATTAAAACTAATTGACAGAAATTTCAAAAGCTGTACTTTGAAAGAAAAATGCAGAAAGCAAAGCAAGGCACATATGGAAAACAAAATGTATTGTGAGGTGCCTGGCTAGTACTTTTTCATTAGAAATCACTCCAAGAATGAGAACAATATAGAAATGTTATAAACAAACAAACACTGTCCACTGATCCCACAAACAAGAAGTTCGGGACTAGGTCATTTCCTTTCCCAATATTTGTCCTGCCTTGGTGGCTCAGACTTGCTCTGTTTTAAAATACAATTCATATGTGACTGAATTCAGGCATGAGAACAAATTTAAAAGGCCAGGGTATGGTTTCAGTGATGCTTTACTGTAGCTGAAGAATCTAGATCAGTTGAAGTCCACACATCTTAAAACACAGTGGCCAAACACTGATCTGGAAGTTAATACTACAAACATAAGGACTTAATCACTGTATAAGTAAATAAAAGACACTGGAGTAGGCATTTTATAATCCAATGACCTTGGAGTTCTGCCTGTCTTCAACTGTAGGCAACAAAGCCCACAATAAGCTCTACTTTTAACAAGCTTTGTACAACAGCTTTGTACAAGCCTTTGCAGATGTTTCTGCCTTTTAGAATTTAACAGGATTTCAGCCTCATCAACTAAATCCCTTTTAGCATTTCCTTCAAACTAGGAACCATCTGAGCTTTCCAAGTTTCTCAAACTTCCTAATTCAGTTGTCCTGTCTACATGAGATGCTGAAGTGGGATGGGGAGTGAATCAGGCAAGTCCCCTAGTTTGGTGAACTGATCCAGCCAGTTATCTCTAACAGGCGCCCTAAACAGCTCTCAGCTTATTTGGAGATAATTAAATTCAGTCAGTCATGTTAATTAACTCTTTCCCTATCCACAGCAAAGACAAAGTCCTAAAGGGGCCCCAGACTAGTCCCTCTCTAGATCCTGTGTTTCTGTAATCATTTTGGTTTTCACACCCTCTTCTGTAGCCGCATGACAAAGGGAAAGAAATAGGTGGGCACTGAGCACAGAAACAATCAGGCTAAATCTGACAAACATAATATTCCAGAGTTGGTATAGCATGAGCATTCTAGTTTTGTTTTCTTTTTAGGGGTTGGTAAAGAGGGAAGGATAGCAGCATGGCCTTTTTTTAGGTGCCATGTGATACTTGGAATAGGCCAAATGTATTTGTGGAAAATGTGGTGAGGCGAAAGAAACTTGAGATAAGCTGCCTGCTCACTGAGGCACTGAAAGTTCATATATGCTGTTGTATGTCTAGAAGAATTATTTTGTAATAAGAGCTTAACATCTAGAATATTTTCTAAAATGTTGGCCGCTATTGGACTTGGCCACAGCTAAATTCAACTTTAGCTAATAGAGCTTCTGAAATAAATATAAAACTGTAGTTTCTGTCTAGAAATCAAGGCAAATTTACCAAGTGAGCCTTACTATATAAGGCAGATTGAGGCAGCTACCTCAGGCAACAGATGTTGGAGGCAGGAGTAACAATTCCACTTTAATCTCTTAGCTATTCTGTACTTTTAGAGCAGTTCTGTGCAACATAGGTTTTACTCTGATTCCACCTTTGTAATCCTTCACAATCCAGTTTCAAGCTGCCTTTGACTTCTTGACTTCTCTCAGCTTCAGAATGCTAAAAACAGGCAGTGAACACCATGAGGCAGTCAGTTCCTTCTCAAGCTGTTCAAAAATGGGTCTGAAACAGTGTTTTAACCCTGTAAGATGCTACAGTTTCTGCAGTAAAGAAAAACAACAACAACATTGACCCACATACAAATGAAAATATCTGTCTGCATCCATCCATCCATCCATCCAGATGGAAGCTACAGCTAGATGGATGCTGCGAAGGCGTCATTTTTAGTAGAAGACTCTACTAATTGTGATACTGTAAGGTGGCATTTTGCATCGAGGTGATTTTTCACAATCTCTCTAACCATGATGGTGGTTGCAGTGTCCATGTGGAGTCCATGTGGAGGGGAGTCTTGAATAAGGACTTAATTGAGCAAAGAACAGGGGAAGCAGGATGAGGTAAGAGTTCCCTGCTCATCTGCTTCTTAAGCTGGTAAAACCAAAAGTTGGTTTACTTTTAATAGGTAATGCAGGGATTGGCAACCTTCTGCCTGGCCTCTAGTTCCTAGAGGCCAGGCAGCCACCATCGTTTCCAGTGGATTTGTTGCTCCACCCGTGTTGAGGTGATTGGTGAAGCCATCACCAAAATGCTTGCCTATGGAGGTGATGAGCCCGCTCTCCTTCTCTCTTGAGGGCTGGGTGAATATATGTCTTTTTGGGACCATGAGCTGGATGATTTTGGGTGGTGGCAGACCACATCTTGTCAACCCCTGAGGTAATGTAACATTGATTAGAAATTGACTAGATTCTAGTAGCCATGTTTAACTGAGAGCATGCCTAATTCAACTCAGTGGGATTTTGTTTTGATCAGGTGTCTATAGGCGTATCGATCAACAGACAATAAAATGATTGTTGGGTTTTCCAAAATGTTACTGACTGAATATAAAAATGAAGGAGTACTGGCACCACCCCTTTACCTCCCTCTAGCAAGGAAACCATACATAGTAGAAAGCTACTATTGTATGTAGGATATGAGGAAAGAAACTGTTCTTTCCTCCTGATACAATGATAGTAAAAATAGTAGCTGGTTCCAAACTGTATTTGGGTGAGTTTCCTAATGCTTCATATTTTACATGTCTGTCTTCTTAACTCCTATTACACTATTAAGTAGTAAGTATCATGGTAATACATTTGCCTAGCCTTCTCTTAATGTTTCTAAGATGTGATGCTCCACCATGCTACTATTTACAAAATGTGTGATGTGAATTTACATTGTGAAGTAATATTAAATATTTCTTTGCAGTATACAGAAAGTGCAATATTGTTTACTTTTTGCAAGATAGGAAAATTTTGGAATAGCAATAATGCAGTAATACATTTTTAATTGCATACTGCTTAATGTAAATATTTAGTTTTAAAATTAAACTAAGTTACAATATGCCAAGTTATTTTTTCCTGAATGTTTCCTTCTAGAGTGATTGAAGAAATATTATGGTACAATATAAGATGCTCCTTGCCAACGTAGAACATTTAACTACCCTCTTTATCCTGATCATAAAATCAAGCTTTGTTTTCTAATTAATAGATAGATATGAAATAATTTCCCTGTTTGCTATCCTTGTGTGCTCCTCTTTTTATTCCTGAGCTACAAAGCTAAAATTATCTAGACCACATTCCATAGTGAATTCATAAATTCATCCTTTTGAATGAATGTTTTACTAAAGAGCTTAGAAATCCTTTAAATAAATAAAATAAAGCAGGATGGAAATATTACAGGTATGTGTTAATGAAACATTCTGATATTTCATTATGAATGTATGAATTCATTCATACATTCATTATGAATTCATTATGAATATATGAATGAAATTCTGATGTTTTATTATGAATTAATAGTGTCTATGCTGAAACAAAGGTAACCAACACTTTTGAATTGGAACTTTTGAAAACATATCATGATTCCTTGCACAAGATGGCTGCCATGGAGGGCATGGGAAAACCCAAACAATCCATTTACCAGAAGGAAAACTGGAAAGCATAATTGCCTGCCTTTTAGCTTTCTAAAATACATCTTCTAATCCGCAATTGACCTTGTCTTTTTTTCTGGGCAGGTGGGGCTACTTGTAAGAATGCCTTGTCAGACTCAGGAGCATTCCTGGAAATAAAGCTGGAAATAAAGCTGTCTCTTCTTTCTGAAGCATCATCATTTAAAAAAAAATAATGGAAAGTTTCTTATTTAAAAAATGCAATCAGATGAGGCATGGAGCATGATGGGTAGAAAGGAAGTGTCTCCATGCATATTAGCATGATGTTGAACAGCCAGGCACTGGAATAGGAGGACACTCACACACTTTGGATAGTTGATGGCTGCTTTTTACATTTGCTGGGTAGATAAAAGCTGCAGTAATAAAGTTGATAATGCAAAATGGGTAAAGTTTTTTTTAATATATATATATGTAAAACCTTACTCTACCCATTTTGCATTATGAAAAACCTCACTCTACCCATTTTGCTTTCTCACTGCAGCTTCTCACTGCAGTATGTGTGTATACACCCCCCCCCATTAATGTTATTTTAAGTTTTACACTCCATTTTTTGTAAGTTTCTCACTTCAACTGTAACACCATTTTCTGGCAACTGTGGTCAGGGTGGCTCCAGGCCCCATAAGAAAAGCCTTGGGAGCTTCCTGAAGCCCTGGGCCCTTGGTTACTTACTCTTGTCCTGGTGTGATATAAACTGGAAAAGAGCAGATTCTAAGTAAGGGAGAGAAAAGATATGCTCTCTGATTGTTTGTGGTATGTGCATACATGCACATATGGGTAAACTTAAATTCAACTACCGACACAAGGTCTCAGTATAGATGGCTTCAAGGGATGGCAAAGGGGGCATTTATTCCCATTGGATAAGCCATAAAGTTCTGATGGCCACCTTTAAACAAAACAGTCCATAGCCAACAATCTCTGTTCTGACCACTTTACTTTGAAAAACTGTGTCCCTGCTTTTTAGTGCTTTTAGGAAATGGATGAACATGTAAAAAATGGTTTGGCCATCATCTGCAAATGGGTTGACTGCTTTAAACAGAGATGTTTTTAAACGTGCCACTTTTAGAGACAGACTATTCTAGTAAAAATGAAGGGCCAATAGCAATTTTAATACCATCGTATTTCTCAGAATAAATCATAAGCACTCATAATGCATGTTTATAGCAAGATCATTCTAAGAGAACTGTGCACACATACACAGACATGCACGTAGGCTTAAGGGTAAGGTGTCGTAAGATGATATTTCATTTTCAGTTTAACAGTTTCAGAGCTTTCCCAGGAAGTTTTGTTGGGCTTTTCCAGTTGTATAAATAAAGAAAACAGCATTTTTGTGCAGAGTGTGAGCAGTGTTTAGCAAAAGATGCCTGGGAACACAAACTGATGACCTCACATAAGCAGGCTTCCAGTGACAAGAGTAGAAACAAGTTGATTAGTAAGCCAAGCTGTTAGTAAAAGTAAAACATGGTACTTTGGCAAGCTAGGATATTTCAACAATTAGAAACGTGGCTGTGAAAAAAATCGCCCACAACATTTTCAAGCAAGCCAAGAGATTATGCATTATTATCACTGACCAGTTCCAGTTGGAGACCTTCCAGGAGTTTGATATCATCAGCAAGCCTACAAAGACGTCAGCTGCAATCCTTTCCCATGTCAGTTCTGTCCCTGTTGCTTCGCTTTGCTGCTGGCATGATCTTTGAAGAGTTATGACTACCAAGTAAAGAGATCTCACCACATGTGAACTGCTTGGAGTCTGGAAAAACTCTTTGAAGCTGCATATAGACATACATACACGCATGCAGAGCAATTGCATCTAGAATATTACAATGCGTTTTCAGCTAAACGCATTTCCAGGGAGGATAATTGTAAATAGGTGTCATTTATTTGTTCAGTACCATGGATAGATTTGTTTGTTTATTGATCATATTTATATCCCATCTTTGTTCCAAGAGCTCAAGGGGACATAAACAATAATCTGTCCTATAATTTTTCCCCACAATGATAAATAAAAATAAATCAGACTGAGAGATAGTGACTGGCTCAATCACCCAGAGTCCCATGCTGAGATCAGACGTAAAGGTGCACTTTTAGCCCATTGTTGTAACCACTAGGCCACATAGTTATAGAGTCTTCTATCCTGAGAATCTTACAACCTTTGCAGTGTTGGGGTGGGGGTGGGAAGAATAAGGAAAAGGGGAATAATAAGAACTCACTTTCATTGGTCATTCAAGGTTTAGCAGTCTTGTCCCGCCCAATATTATCAAGACAGCCATGGAGAGAATGATATATATAATACATTGCAGTTTCTTGAGAGAACCAGTGGGAATTAGTGGGAGGTGTAGAGATGATTGCCAAGAGCAACTGTTTATTCTAGTAATTAATGACTGCCAAGTTTCCTTAGGATTGAGTAACCCCAAATACAAGTGTATTTTGCCTCTGTTTCTGTTCTAGCATTTAGTGACTGTATGGAATTATTGGAATGCCCAAAAACTATAAGTAAATGTTACTACAGGTTGAACGACAACATCTAGAATTATCTTAACAAGTTTCAGATATAATGCCTTATTTAAGAAACATTTTCAGCATGTTCATGTATGTGCACTGCAAGTCCTATAATTGAGATGACAACAGGCAAGGCAATCAGTTTCCAAAGTGCTCAGCCTCACTGCTGTTTCAAGTACATTTCAAGCATGTATATAAAATTTTTATTAGAGGTTTTTAAGAGGGAAGATAAAAACTAATACTAATATAAAGTAAGAAAAAAAAGAAATCAAAGAGAAAGCTAAAAGTGCAAGAAAGGAAAAAAATAAAAGAAAAATAGAAAAAAGATACAAAGATAGCTTCTGATCTTCTTTACAATTATAAAAGGAACAATTATAAATTTACCTCTTAGTCTATGGTTACAACTTAACTCTCTTCTTTCTATAATCTATCCTGTCTAATCATCAAAACCATAAATTGTAAGTTCATTTTTTCTGTTTTACGCAAAAAGTCCATAAGGGGTTTCCAGTCAGCAGTAAACATAGATATTCAAGCACATGCATCCTGTTAACCATGGTTTACTGAATAAATCACAATTGTCCATGTTCATATACCATACTAAGGCATAAATCGCAGTTTGCCAATTACAGTGTATGGGCCCAACTACATGGTAAACCAAACTGAAAATCATGCTTTGTCTTAGTGTGCTGTGTCAACCATCCAGTGATGCTAAAATCTTCCATAAGCCCAAATAAGATACAGCCTGGCTTTTCTTTGTGCAATTGGCCTGGATGGTAATTGAGCCCATTCTGCTGGGAGAGTGAGTGTATGAATGTGGTTCATTATCTTGGTTTTATATCTTTTGTTTTTGTTTTTATTGATATATGCCACCCAGCATCATAAACTAAGAGTTGGGCAGTGTTACAAATTCCACAAACAAACAAACAAACAAATATCACATAAATCTGAAAAGGTTGAAAAAACTAGTTCTAGACCAAGACCAATCCCCTGTTAACTGAATAGTTCCAGTCTTATTTTCGGGAATCTGTATGGAAACTGTATCCATATGGCTTCCATCAATTTTAGGCCATTGCAACGTATCAGTGCCACTTGCAAAAACACAGAAAATGCTCTTTTGCAGTTAAAAATGTAGGATGTTCTCTTAGAAAGGCAGAAGAAAAGCAACTTTTCACCTGCCTTGGCATATGGATTATAATCGTAAATACTTATTTCTTATGGGTTGAGGGATGAGGGAATATAAGCACATTGTAGCTCAAAATCATAGATAAGGGAGTTGCATACAGTATTTTTCTTCTTGGTATCAACTATATCAAATGATCCCCTTGTAAGCAACTTATTCCAAAACACTGTAAGATTAAAGTTAAGCTGTTGATGTAATGCTTCCTTCCTGAGAAACTTATAAGCAACCAACAATGAGGCTGAAGCAGAGAGGACAACTTTTTTGCCACTAGGATAGTCATACTTCTTTCTTTTAATGGTTTTGTCCTCCAAGGGCTTCAGGGAGCATAGCTGGAAAATCCCAGATTTCATCCCACTGAATGGCAAGCAACATTTTCAGCTATTCATTTTGTTTTTCTTTTGTTTTGAGGGGATTTGGGGGTAAAAGGGCTGAAATGAGGCAGACCTAATTCAGTCTACACTATTTTTACCAAGATGGACAAACTTTTAATCTTTAAGACTCACATGAAGTACCTGATGGTGGTTGGAGACCATATTTACCCAGTATGTATATTTGTGTTCATAAACAAGAAGCTTCTTTCTCCAAAGTGATCTCGAGATAATTATTAGCAGTGGTAAAATAACTATCTTAACCATAACTGCTGAGGGGTGAATGTGAGGCTTTAATTTCATTCTCCCTCCTACAGTGAACCTGTTGAAGATGGTGGGTTGGGAAAAGGGCACTGACACACTGATCATGGGAGAGTCCAATGCTAGTGAGAGCTAAGGAGCACAAGGATGTTTCCCTTACTGAGCTTTGTGCTACACCACAGTCATGACCCCAAGAGCTGATTCTGACCTTATGAGGAAGGTTGATGCACAAGCAGAGGTATCCTTATATAACCTCTTTCCCAAGATGGTATGATAGTGGTTCCTCTGTCTTTGGGGTCAGGTGGAGCAGCCTCTCGAATGGGGAACTTGTTCTGTTCGCCATTTTATTGCTTAGTATGTTTTAATGTGCTGTTATTTTGCATTAATTATTTATGAGGAGGAAGGTGCTGTCTTTTGTACATCACCCAGAGTTGCACAGTTTGAGTTGGGCAGCCATATATATGTATATATAAATAAAAATAAATAAATGGTGGGCTATAAGTTGTCCATCCCTAATCTAGATACGCTGTCAGATCATGTAATGCCACCTACCACCTTGCTAAAATTGAGCACTTTGGAACCTAAGATCTGGGGTAGAAAAATGACGAGATAAAAGTATTAAGTAGAGAAATAAAATAGATTGAAGGAGGAGACTGTCTTCTGCCACCACTAGGACATGCATTCATTTTATAGAAACCAGTGGCCAAATAGGTTCTTCTTTAAATTAAATTAAATTAAATTAAATTAAATTAAAGCAAATAATTTCAGTTACAGAGTTGGATGGTTCAGTACAGATGTACTACAGTGACTGAGTCTACTGTTTTAGAATTTCATTGTTTTAAGGTCATGACATATGTTACATTTTTAAAATAAACTCCTAAGACTGAAGTTGTTTTAAAAGCATAATGCATGTGCATGAACAATTTGTAGGATTTGAAGAAATAGATCAAAGATTTATTCCCTGCTATTCTGTACTGTTACCACTCAGTGCCAAAGGCTGTCTTGTCCCTATGTAATCTTAAGAGGGTAAAATAATAGTTCTTCAAAACCTTAAATGGTAAAATAGGATAGTAAAACAAGTGCAAAAAAAATGGGTGAAAGAAAAGATAGAAATGCTATTTGTTAGAGGAAAATCTTCAGGAATTTAGATAAATGGAAGAAGAGGTATTGTATATAAGATTGCAGTTACATGTTATATGCCAGCCTTACTCTGGATGTAGGAAAACAGTATCATAGTGTTATTTAAACAGACTATATTCTAAGCCAGGTTTTAAACCACAGAGGCAGTTTTTCATGTTAATTCTATATTTCCAAGAGTCCCTGACACCATTATCTTTTTCATCTGTGAACTTTATTTATCCCTCAGTAAAACACTATTTCCTATTACGCAGGAATTATTTTTTTAATTCATTCTTTTAAAGAACTATTCCGTTTGAAGTGTTTAGATTTTGCAAGCCAAGTTCAAACAATGCTGATAAAGCATCACAACTCTCCTGGCCTATGTTTCCTCTTGGTGGGAAAAGTAGAAGCAAATACGGGGAAAATAAGTAAAACAATTTTGTTTTGATAGAGCTTTAGTGAAGCACATACATTTTTGTTCTAGCTGTATTTTCAGATGATATCATCAGTGGGAATGCTGTTTCTAAAAGGCTACAGCTCCCTGAATGATTGTGTTGCCTGTAGAGATAAAAAAGCTTCTTTGCTTATATTTTTTTTTAAAGTAGGCCATGTAAGTCAATCACCAGAAGTACAATCCTATATATTAGGGATGTACAACTTTGTCCAAGTCAAGGGCACATTTAGGTCTTGAATGGCTTTTAGGGACCACACTCTAGAAAGTAATGGGTAGGTCCAGAACAAAACTGATTTAAGTCTGATTTAATTTTAATGTCGGTAATATGATTATGCTCCAGTTCTACAGTCCTACGTTCAGCAATGTTCCCATTTTGAAACAAAATAATACAAAATGGTAATGCTTTTGGAGCTGTCCATATACAGGACTTTCAGCCCTGGGATTCAATATTTACATCATTGCTCTACATGTTCAGTCAGAAGAGTAAGCACCATTACATTTTATTTGTTTTCTATCCCACCTGTCATTCAGGAGTTCAAGGTGGCTTACATTGCATTCCCTCTTGCGTTTCCTATAGCCCTATGAGGTAGTTGGACACAAAATGACTGGCTCAAAGTCCCCCATGAATGTCCATGGCTGAGAGTGAACTGGAATCTAGGTCTCCATGTTCCTAGTCCGGCACGATAACCACTACACCATATTGGCTCTCAGCACATTACCTTTTCACTGCTATTTGTAGTACTGCACACCAGTGTTGCTGCCCTAAAACACTTTGTGGGGTTTTCTGTGCCCATTGAACATAGTGGATTTTTTTCCTGAGTAGACATGCCTTCTAGATATTGACCTCTATTTTCAGCTAACATGCCCAAAGAACAGGGAAGATTTGAGTCACAGTCCAACCACAAGGGCCACACGTTTACCATCTGTGTTCTACAACAGTGTTCCTCAACCTTGGCAACTTGAAGGCATCTGGACTTCAACTCCCAGAATTCCCCAGCCAGCCATGGGAAACTCCAATTCTGGGAGTTGAAGTCCAGACGCTTTCAAGTTGCCAAGGTTGAGGAACAGTGTTCTACAGGGATGCAAACCCAAACATATCCACCTGGGAGAAGTTTTCATTGAAGCTGGTAAAATTTTCTTCTGAGTAGGCACACTTGGGATTTTATCATTTAGATGTGAGTCATTAAATCTAGATGTTTAATTTTGAAAGGCTTGCTTCAGCTGGAAAAAACTCATCCTGTAAAGCGCTGAACACCTTTGATTCAGGGATTTTGGAAGTGGGTGGGTTGGTGTCTGTGTTTGCAGAGCTGAAGGGAGGCTTGGGTTTTGTTTTTGTTTTGTTTTACAAATCTCTTGTATTTTTACAGCTCATGGGAAGGAAAACAGTTGTGGTATTAAAATGCTGGCAAAGTGCCTCCCCAAGCAAAACTCATATTTCATGCTTGGTGACAAGCACTTGCATACTGCTTTGCAGAGAACCCAAGGGTTCCTTAGAAGGTTATAATGCATCCCTCAGTGAAAAAGTTATAGTGGCTGACAGGATTCTCTGAAAGACAACCCCTTCTTCTGCCCATTGTAGACCTTTAGGTGCAATTGTGCAAAAAGGATTAGTATCTTAATAATATGCCTTTATTTATCTATTGATCCAACAGATTTGTATATTTTCATAATTGTATATACTCCAGGTAGTTAACAATTTAAATATAAATGCAGAATAACAGCAAGACAATTAAAGATCTAGCATAATAAATAATTCTTAAAACAAGGTGCCCACTTTCACCTTTTGGGAAACCATCAGGATTGGTGCCACAACAGGGGATTCAACAGCTACATAGGAGAGGAGCCATCACCAAGAATAACTGCTTCTGCTCTCCTCCAAAAGTCCATATAGAGCAACTATCAAGAACTTTTGAGATGTGGAGGGCCCTCATCCTGTTAGCCTTCTGAAGGGCTGTCAAGGCATGACTCTTCGCCCAGGCATTGGGCTAGGATGGAAGTGAGCCCAGCAAATGTAGAGTTGGTGGGATGAGAGCCTCTGAGTACATGTAGCCTGCAGTACAGGTGTTATGTGCACACAATGGCTCTCATCTGCTGATAGCTTCTGCACTGACTGTGGTTTCTGGGTGGTCTTCAAAGGCAGCCCCATGTAAAGCACATTGTGGTGTTCCAGACACATGTGATGAGGGCATGACTCTTTCCAGAGCTTCCTGCTCCAAATAAAGTTGTGGCCACAACCTCCATGTGCCCATCCAATAATAGCTGTGAATCCAGCAGATCTGCTTCTTCAGGAGGAGTGTTTCCCCATCTGTAATGGTATGTGGGAATGACCTTGGGACGGGGGAAGAGATGCTGCTGAGGAATCAATCAGATGGGGGGCGGGAAGCTCGCAGTTGCATAACGGGCACAGAAAGGAACTCAGAAAGGATCCTCCCTAACTTACCAGGCTGTAAAAAGTGAGGGTGGGAGATTTCTACTTTCAGACTTGCAAGATTCTGTTAATGTAGCCTTAGAATAAAGTAGAATTAGCTCATCTTGTCATGTTTCCTGTCTGGTCTACCTGGAAGGGCTGACACCACCAGAGATAAAACAGGAGCTGGCAGAGAACTCTGCTGGACAAACAGTGATTCCATTTTGCTGTGGTTTAGCTGCATCCCGTCTTGTTCCATCCCATCCAAAACCCAACAGCCTCTAACCACTGGGTCAAAACTTCCCCAGCAACTTCATCTGCTACCAGCCAAGATGAGAAAAAAATGACAAAAGGTGTATTGCAGTGTCATGCTGCAAACGCCAGCTTTTTATATTTGCATCTTAAAGTCAGGCACAAGTACTTAAGTTATGAAGCTTGTTTCATGACATCACAATTCATGTTTGTCACCTTGCCTGCTCTGTAGATGACCATATGGTAATGTAGAACTGGGTATCATCCATATACTGATAATACTCCAAAACCAATGGATGCCCTCTCCCAGAGGCTTCATATAGATGAAGGAGAGCCAGTTTGATCTAGTGGTTAAGGCTCCAGGCTAGAAATCAGGAGACTGTGAGTTCTAGTCCTGCCTTAGGCATAAAAGCCAGCTGGGTGATTTTGGGCCAGTCACTTTCTCTCAGCCCAACTCACCTCACAGGGTGGTTGTTATGGGGAAAAGAGTAGGAAGAAGGAGTATTAGGTATGTTTGCTGCCTTGAGTTATTTATAAAAAAAAATTAGGGGGGATAAAAATCTAAAAAAAAAGTATGGAGCAGTGGGAAGAGAAGTGATCCCTGTGGCACTCCACAAGGGAGAATTTACCAGGGTAGCCTCTCCCCTTCCCTCACTGACTGGACTTACCTGCTCAGGAAGGAGTGGAATGACTGCAAAAAAATCCCCCCTTGTAGGTATTCTAGGAGGATATCATGATGAAACATGGTATCGACCACTCCCAAAAGGTCCAAGAGTAGCAGGAAATGTGCACTCACCCCATTTAGATACCTAACAGAGGTATCAGAGTCAGTAGTCTTACACAAACTAAGTATATAATAAAATATAATTCCCAGAATATTCTGCAGCACACAGGGACATTTTACCAAACAAGTTGACTTCTGAAACTGTTCCCTGTAAGTAAGAAATCTAAAATCAATAACTAGGGTGATGCTGTTAGGAAATATGGGGTTAGGAAATAAGTTAGCACCTGGATTCTCAACAGAATATGCTGATATATCTGGAAAAGAGATTTGTTATACACTGTATATAAACTTGGCATTAGATTATTTTAATGATAGTGTCCAAACTGGTTCCCCTGTTGTATTAAACAAATGAACTAAAATGTCTGCTATGCAGAAAGGTGATGGATAAGCTCATATCAAGGCACATGTGATTTGTATAGATTAGTAATGTAGAACAAGCTAATGTAATCAGTGCTACAAGACCTGCACAGGTAACTATTATGCTCTTACAAAATTGTTTCAATAGGGAAGCATCCAGCTGGAAGTATTCACTGAGTAATTTCCACCAGAGTTAGTTAGATCAGTAGGTTGGGATTGGTAAATGGGAATGAGACTGTAGCCTGAAAAATATAGTCTACAGCAGGGGTTCTCAAAGTACGGCCTGCGGGCCGGATACGGCCCGCCAGGGTAATTTATCCAGCCCGGCTGCCTGATTGGCCACTGCTGCTGTCTGTCAGAAGCGGAAGTGTTGGGGCTGTGTCGGGAGCTGCAGGCGATGCATGAGGAGGGAGATCGCAGAGCCAGACTATTCTACATGACAGGTATGCCGGGTCTGGCGGCTCTCCTCCTCTCATGTTTTTTTCAAACTATAGTCCAGCCCCCCAGCATTCTGAGGGACTGTGAACTGGCCCCCTGTTTAAAGAGTTTGAGGACCCCTGGTCTACAGTCTTATACCTTTATGTGAAAGTAAGTGATACTGAATGTATTGCAATATATCTCCAAGTAAGCATACATGGGATTGCACTACTAGTTCAGGCATTCCACAGTCTTTATCACCAGTGAGCTTGCTGGAAGGACCATGCATGGGAGAGGAGAAACAGCGAGAAGAAGGGTTATAGTAACAAGATCTTCTGGCACAAATGAGATGATTTCTCTGCATGCTATATAGGCCAACTGCCTTTTTATAACATTAGAGAATTCTAATGAACTTCAAACACTGCATGTTGACATCTTGTATTGGAAGCTGGATTTGGGCCAATAGTTTACACTGTAATTTCTCCATTCCATCAGGTTTCTAAAAAAGATTTCACAGATTTCATTTAAAGCCTGTTTGTAGGCTTTGGCAATCATAATTGAAGTATATCTATTCTGAATTTGGAGACTTCAATTAGTCTTCCCAGATCCATTAGCCATAGTAATTAAAGAGAGCACAGCAACATGTTCAGATTGCTTTATGAAAGCCTTCCCTAACCTAGTGCTGTCCAGATGTATTGTACTTCAAATCATGTAATCACTCTGCTAGTATCATCTTTGGCTGCTTTATTTGGACAATTTCCTGGCACTTTCACAGTTAGGCAGCAACATGAGTCATGTTTATTTGTGACATAGTAGAAGGTGATATGCACATCCTTTATGTTTCTGCTTTTGGTTTGTTCACGGAAATGAGATATTGAGGCAGATACATGTAGTGCAATATTTTTTATTATTATTATTATTATTATTATTATTATTATTATTATTTAATAGACTTGTCCCCACCCATCTCTCCACAATGGGGGACTCTGGGTGGCTTACATGATTAAAAGTTATAAAAGAACCACGCTTACAGAGATAAAAAGGCTAAAAAATCCAAGAGGCTGATAGAGTCCACACCAGGCCGCTAAGGGGCTAGCCAACTCCATTTCTGACATCCTTCCTCCCCACCCCAGGCCAGATGGCAGAGACAGGTCTTCAAATCCCTCCGAAAGGCCTGGAGTGAGGGGGCCTGTCTCACCTCCAGGGGCAGGATGTTCCAAAGGGCGGGGGCTACAGCAGAGAAGGCCCGCCTTCTGGATCCCGCTAATCGAAGTTCTTTTACCATGGGGGTCCGGAGCATGCCTTCTCTGTGGGATCGGGTGGGACAGGTTGAAATCGTGGGGGCGAGGTGGTCCTTCAGGTAACCTGGCCCCATGCCATGTGGGCTTTAAAGGTGATAACCAACACCTTGAATTGGACCCGGAAGCAAACCGATACCCAATGCAGCTCACGGAGCAAAGGTGTTATATGGGTACTTCTTTGGGCCCAAAAAATTGCTCGCGCGGCTGCTTTCTGGACCAGCTGAAGCTTCCGGATACTCTTCAAGGGTAGCCCCATGTAGAGTGCATTGCAGTAGTCTATCTGGGAGATAACAAGGGCATGAGTGACCGTTCGCAGGGCATCCCGATCCAGGAAAGGGCGTAACTGGTGCACAACCTGAAGCTGTGCAAAAGCCCTCCTGCATAATTGAGTATCTGCTGTTATTGAGCTTTGTAGATCAATACATGTACAGCTAGCAGTTGACTTTCTCTAATGAAAGATCTGCCAAAATTTTGTGCGTGTGTGTGTGTATACATACACTGTGTATATGAGAATGAAGGTATATTGCAGAAAATCATGTGCAAATACTGGTAAAGGTTTACATCAGGAATTTACCTTTTTAAAAAATTATCAGGGAAAGATGTATATCAAAGAGTGAAAACAATATGATTTGCCTAAAAATGATGCTTTAACAATAATAGTTATGTAACTTGGAGAAGATGCATGCAAAGCTCTATATGTTACAAATAGAAATTTTACAAAATTTCATTTCAATTTTAGAAACAAAATCTGGAAAAAAAACCCTCTGGACTTGAATTATTGCTAAGAAGACCGTAAAGGAGAGAACTGTTTTAGTGCTTTGCACATCCTTATCCTTGACTTGAAGAGGAAACATTGGTGACTGGGCCTTAATTATGAGCAGCTGAATTTTGTGAAGTTCATTAAAATGAGGGTAGGCCAGTTTAGCAATGAAAGCTAGAATTCCTAGCCATAAGCTATGATGACTGGGACTTGTGAGTTGATGTTTACTGCATCTAGAGGATATACAGTTAGGGAAAGGTGAGGCAGCCTGAAGTTTTGATTTCAATGACCATAAAACCTGCGATGATCATCAATTGTAGGGTGTTAGGTTTCTAAAAACACCATGCCTAACTGAAGTGTTTTAGATGTGTAACTAGGCAACTGGAGTTCACTACTGGAGTCAGATACAACCTGTGGTTTCTTTCCTGAACTTCAGCTTCAACTTCAATAATTAGAAAACTGGGTTTCTGTCTATAATTATATACAGAATGAAGTTTGTTTGTAATACAGTGGAAAATGAACATTTTTTTTCAGATTTGTAACTCACCTCATCTGAACAAATTTAAAATACTTTTTTAAAAAATAGAACAACTTAGCTTCAGTAATAGGAACTCTGGTTCAGTTTGCTTGGGCTGGCTTAACTCTAGCCAGTGAATACAGACTTATAGCATTTAGAACAAATGGCCCCAGCTGGATTTTAGCAAATCCCCAGCATAAAGGAATTCTGTAGTTATGAATTATCATGTAGAAATGTCTTTGCAGTCTCATCTTACTGCTGTGGAGGCAATTGCAGTCTTTTAACTCTGTTAAAAATACTCTGAAAACTATCCCCAAGGCTTAACTGTGTGACATGTGTGAATGCATAAAATGAACCCCCAGTGACCTATTACATTGCAAAGCAGCATCAGTAGGGATAATTTGAAGTAGGGAAGGGAAATCTTAGCTCTTGCTCTACCTCAAGGATGCAGGCATTTTTAGGCCAAGGACATAACTTCACATTTGATGAGTTAGGGCTCTTGTAACAAGAATGGAGACAGGACAAATAAGTGGGTAGAGACAGAACAAAACCAGCACTTGATTAGATTTAGTAAAGGTAATGTGGTTATTTATTTAATAATATTCATCTTCTGCCACTTTGAAAATAACAGTTTCCCTGTAAATTACAGAAAGGTTGTGGAGGCTGCACCTGAGGCATACTTCTGCTTGCCTGAGAAGGGCAGCCTTTTTATGGCTAGGATCATAGTTAAGATGATGATGGTGCAAACTGAAAATATGGAAGGACTATAGTTTTCTACTTTTCCTTGATTTTTTGATTGTGGGGGGAGCTTTGAGGTCTTTGGTTTAAAACCGTTAAGCCTATTTTAGAGCTAATGTTATAATATTCATATATTTCTCACCTCAGAAAAGCCAGAAACAATTACACGCACTTTGGGAACTCAAGGTCAGAGAGGACTCCAGGGAGAATTAATAAAAAAAGGGGGGAAGGGATTGGAGGCCACATGTTACCTGGGATCTAGGTTATTTGTCTCTACTATAGGGTCTTTCTCCATATAGAAACTTGCAACCTGAATTCTCCGGTGAGATGTGGCTGGGGAGGGAGCGGCAGGTGTTTTAGAAGAAAAGTTGTAGGCTGGCAAAGTTTGGGGAGCTTCCCTTCTTTGTGTTGTTTCACGGCCAAGGAATGGGTCATTCAGGTAATTAGGCCTTAACTTTGTGAGTCCAACTTTATGTTTCATCCATGAGCTGAATTTAACAAGGAGGGCCTTTTTGGCTTATGAACATGAGAAGGTTCCCATTACAGAAACGGGCCAGATATTTCTTCAGTTTGCTGGAGTGTAAATACATGTTTTTATCTTCCAGTATTAAGGTGCTTATCTCTTGTGGTACTCCCAGCTGTTCCTGAAGCCTAATTTTAAAATTCTCGTCTGGATTGCAGGAATTTGGTAACAGGACTCAGTCTGGACTATGGCTATTGCAGAACCTGACTATGGTTCTCTGTTTCCTGACCTTCTCATCTGTGCAGGAAAGGTAGTCCTTGCTGGCTGGCCCCTTGTGGGCAGATCTTCCAGTGCCTGCCTTTTCTTTTAGAGATTGTTCCTTCCTCACTGGTCTTCATACCTTTTCTTTGGATTCCCAGATGTTTGCGCACATAGATGCCTTCAACCCCCTTTTCCAAAGTTTCTCCTTTGACACTAATGCAGACCCTTTCTTTTTTTTGCTCAATTTTGCTCTGATTCTAAAGGAAAGGGAAACAGGTTGTTTTGTTTCTGTGTTCTACTATAAGTTTATAGAAACCATGTAGCAAGGAAATCCAGCTTCACAGAAGTAAAGAAAAGAAGATTGTCTAGCTTCACAGAAGTAAATAGCATTCACTGAAAATTTGGAACTTTATTCCAATCTTACGTTGCAACTTAAAGATATAGGGGAGGGGGGAAAAAAGGAAAGCTTTGCAGTATTGGGGTCAAGGGATGGGAAGGGATGGGAAGACAGAGGGCTATGCTTCACTCAGCCTGGACAGAAAAAAGCGTGCCCATTGGAAGATGTAAGGATTGAATGGAGTGTGAGGGTATTCACTGGCTTTATAGACCATGGCTGAATCAACCACAGGATTATTTTTTTAAAAAGCCACTGCCCTCCAGCAGAGAACATAGCAGCATGGCAGCCCACAATGAAATGGCTGCCTAGGGCAGTAACCAGCCACTGGAGGTGAGGTAGTGTGCCAGATGCTGTAGCCAACTGGAGCTGAGGCTGCTACTAGATCAGAAGGACGCACTGCGGACCATCCAATTGGAAAAGCTTTAAAATGACTTAGGAGACAGAACAGCAGTTTTGGAGCAGAGTGGAGGTTCAGAACATCAACAGGAATTGCACTTGTGATGGGCTTGGAATGGGTAGACAATGACATCATCTCTTCCTGCACTCAAGAAACAGTGATGATGTGCAGATCTGCCTTTAGTCCTAGTTGCAAAGCTCATTTAGGAAGGTTATGAAATGGACTTTTCAAGGTGAAAAATGCTGCTGTCCCTATAAAAATGTTGTTTTCTACAAACTAGTATCTATGTCAGTTAATGAAAATGTTGATTCTAGAGTTCATGCTCTGAGTCCCTTTGTTTGCTATTAGCATGATAGTAATTATATGTAATTACATAGCATGATATATATTTAATTTTTAGTACTGTGATTGTAATTTAGTTTTCAATTGATTTTATGATTGTTTGCCACCCAGAGTCACTTGTTTGAGATGGGCAGCCATACAAATTGAATAAATAAATAATTCAGTTGAATTACCAGAAAAGAAACATCCTTTGGCTTGAGTAATCAGAATATCAGGCTGATGTTTGCTCAAGTAAGAGGTAGTTGGCCTTATGGCTGACATGTGGTAGTTAGCTTAAAGTGCTCAATGTGGCACCTCATCTCATGAGGGAAGCCATTCACATTGATTGGCTCACCACTCAGATCACATTGGGGTGGAAATGGTTCACCACATACACTTGCTTGAAAAGAGAAATTTGTTGTGAAAGGTTACTGAACTGGATACTGACAGGTCTACACAAATCAGCTTATGTGAGGTGCTGTAACATGTGGGAAGACCTCAAGACTTTCATTTTTATCCCCTAGTTCAGTGTTTCTTAACCTTGGCAGCTTAAAGGTGTGTGGACTTCGACTCCCAGAATTCTCCAACCAGGGGAAGTCCACGCAACTTCAAGCTGCCAAGACTGAGAAACACTTCCCTAGCTGAATAGAATTATGGACTGAAGTATATTAAGCTACATTTTCTGAGTGATATGTTCAAAAATTCTTTAGTTATTTATTTATTTTGCCAAGAGCTGCTTTTTATAGTGTACAAGATTTAAAAGTCAAAGGTATTTATGCCTGTTATCAGAATATAGAACTCTTCTGTTGGAAGAGCTGTGGTGAAAGATCTCTAGCAATGTAATCAAAGTGACTGGAGCTAATTTGAGATGATTGGTGCCAGGACAAAGATGGCTTGATACAGCATTAGAGTTGAGTTTAACTCCAGCCAGCAAGTGACTAGTTGGGGAGACCAGGTAGTGTCAGAAGAGTGTCTTGAGGAGATACCCTATTTTAAAAAACAGGAGCAACCTAGGAGACCATTTAAACATGCTACCACTGTCATTGTTCAGAACAGCTAGAACTACTAAGGGCAAGATGGAAGAGAGCCTTTCTGTCTTCTCCTCTGCTCTTTGTTCACCATGGAAAAGAAGTACTTCAAAGACCATCCAGGGATCTCACCGTCAAATAAAGTTTTATACCTAAGACTAAATATGCTACAAGAGCATGAAATACAAATCAACATTCTTTTAACAATTATTCATTTTATGTTTCATATTTATTATCAGTGGGTACGTTAAGAATAGGTCATCACGCTGCCAGGAAGAGGATGTAAAGAACAGTATAGCAAGAGGGACTGAAGTTGCATTCAGACATGTCCTAAATTATAGTTTGTTTAACCATAGTTTATTTAATAGACCTTAATGTGGTGGCATTCACACAATATAGTAAGTAAGTAAGTGTGATTTGCAAATTGTAGCTTGATTCTCATAATACGTTAAGACAAAACTAAGTAACCCACATTAAGGATGAACACAACACATGAAGCAACTGTGGCTTAGGGCCTTATTTTGGCACCAAAGGCAATACTTTTTGGTTATCTCCTCACAAAAGACTAATATTAACTTACTGTCTTTGAATGGACTTATTAACTGAACTTTGTGCTTCCTTAATTTTATAACTGTCCTTAGTTTTGAGATGTTCTCTCATAAAAAATAATTCTTTTAATGGATTTTAATCCTATCACTGGGAAGATGTTCTTGGTATAGCAAACTAACTTCTACATAGCAGAAGGAGCCAGTAGCAATAATTTCAGACTCTTTGACAGGAACATTTTCAGAAAGTCAACAGTAATTCAGCAAAGATGAGGAGAGGTGCAAGAGGAAGTACAATTCTCTGTTAATGCATCAGCCTTCCTCAAACTATTGCCTTCCATATGTTTGGTCTTCAACTATCATAATGTATAGCCAGCGGCCACGGCCATAATTTGTAGCCAATAGATTGGTCGTATGTGAGTTTATATCTACCACTTCCGGGATGGAGGGTATTGGAGAAGGTTCTGTGTGTCAGTAATTGAGCCTTTTTAGACATTTTAAAGCAATATTGGAGTGCTTCCTTAATTCTAAATGTGCATGCTCTCCCTATGATGTGGCCTCAGTCTATACTTGTCATCATTCTATTAAAAAACAAAATAAAACTAGGTTTTCTCCAATAAAATGTTTCATTTGCAGAATCCTTTGAAGGCCTGAACATCTCCTTATACTTCTCCCTTTTTGATGTGCTACTTTCTATGTAGTGAGGCCCCACAAAGAGTTCATGTGTTCCCCAATGCTCCAACTTTCTCCCAACATTACAAATCCTTAGTTTCATTTTGTCCTCTAGGAGTTAATGCCATGGTAATAATATATGAGAATAATAAATCCCCTCTATACTCTTCCCCCTTCCTTTTATGGGTAGAAAAAAAAAAAAAAGATACTAATAATCTTCCAGGCAGATTATCCAAAATATGTGCTTTGTAAAATGCTATAATTGATACTTGTTCCATTCAAGTATTTCTGGAAAGGATTCAGACAGTTACAGAAATACAAGGTTTGAAATACATGTGATTACCCTATAACCCCCTGTCTCCAAATGCCAGTGAGTTGTTCTATGAGTTAAGTCTAACAGTTTAGCGTTTGTTTGTCAACTAGATTTATTACAGTTGGGGGTGGAGATCAAAGGCTTACCTAGTGATTTGCTGCTTTTGTCTTTTATGGCCATGAAAGACTGAAATAGTTAACACTGAAGGCAAGAACAATTGGATGCATAGCTACATTTCCCCTTTATTAGCAGCCTAGAGTTAAAGAATGACAAGTAGTAGTTTTGAGTTTTGTGCCTCCAGGGGTCTTGGAAATTACATGAACTTTCTTTTTATTTTTTCTCAGAAAGAGGGGGAAAACACTTCTTTTCAGCAAGACACCCCTTGAAGAATTTCCACTGGCTAGAACAAGGAAGTCCCCAGAGACTTAGTATTGTTCAACAGTGGCTAAAGGGCTTTGGGGACTATATGCTTTTGTCTTTCCCAGGCCCTGGGTCCCCTTGTAAGGCACTGTATTTGGACTTCACTTGCAAGGTTAAGAGTCAGTGCTGGAAGATGTTCATATTAATGTAAATTGCACAAGATTTTATCATAAGGCTGTCTAGAGATCTAAGACAGGCTCAGGAAATGACAACACTGTTATGAAAGGAGAGATAGAACAATCTTCTCTATCTTAAGCCCCCTGCATTGCTGGGCCATTGCTGGGCCCTTGGGCCATTGCTGAAAATTCTATAAACTAAAGTCCATACATCTCTACGGCATCTAGGTTGTGGAAGGCACAATCAAGGTTAGAAAATCAAGGTTGTCTTGAACGTATTTTGATAGATACTATCAAGAAGTGATAGTACTATCAAGAGCAAGTCACACCATGAAAACATTTATTGGCTGTTCATATAGTGTAACGTACACTGGATGGCCGTAATAATGTAAAATATTTATTTTAGTTATGTAGGGATGTGTAAGTGAAGGACATTACTGAAGTTGATAGGTACATGATTTGAAAGCCACTGCCCAAAAAGGATGAGCAAAATACAGATCACAGGTGAGCAAGCTATGAAGGGGAAAGCTAAGAGAAGTAGACTTATAGTAACAGTCCCTCATAAAGAGAGATAGGAAGTAAAGAGAGGTCTAGTTAAATGCTGATGACTGTTGTCCCAAGAGGCCTCCTGCAAGACCATTTGAAAGAAGTACAAACAATAGAGCAGTGTTTCTCAACCTTGGCCGCTTTAAGCTGGGTGGACTTCAACTCCCAGAATTCCCCAACCAGCATGGCTGGCTGGGGAATTCTGGGAGTTGAAGTCCACACAGCTTAAAGTGGCCAAGGTTGAGAGACACTGCAGTAGAGCAAAAAACAGCTTGCTGATTGGAAGAGCACTATATCTCAGAATAGGTACCCAACTCTTGGCCCACAACTTGCAGTATGAAAAGCTGTCTTACCATAAGAAAGGACAGGGCTTATAAAAAGGCTAGCTAATGATAGATTAACTGATTTTAGCTTGCTAGTTTTGATGATTATTTGAGGGCCTCCTGATGTAGGAAATGGCATTTGATATTCCAACAGGGGAACTTATGACCCCTGCTAATGCAGTGCTTCCCTTCTAATGCATGTATCCTCTTCAGAAGAACAGGGATTGACATCAGGACATGATGTCATGTTACTCTCTGGATCAGTGTCAAGGATAGTTGGATGTTTTCCAGAGAAAATCATGATTTTGATGATGAACTCTCACTCAGCAGCTCTTTAAGTGGATGTTTGTGACCTAGTACAGCATAATTTATTTGCTTGTCTTCCCTTTGTAGACAGAAAAGAGTGAAATGCATCATTATATGGTAATCAGATATTTTACGGTGCTTTACATGGTTTGAGAGCTGCTATTAAAACACACTTAGCAGCTAATGTGCCAATCCTTAATTCTGCTACTTCTTGTTGACTAGCTGTGTAATACGTACGTATATTTCAAAATGATTGTTCAAAACCCTTTTTAGGGCTTTTCATCCAAAACAACATCATCATTGAACTATTATACAAGTTGTGGGAAGTTATTCCTAAATTTAGTAGGAAATAATCCAGATTAACCATCGTGAGGCCTCTGTCAGCATACACATGGGTTTTAGATACAAATTGGAGCCAGTATGTTAAAAATGGAACGTCTTGAACTTGCAATCTGAACTACCATGAAATCATAAACCATATACTGTATAAGCCTATAGATTGTCCAACTAAAATAATAGAATCTCTGCTTTTTAGAGCAAAAAACCTCCTTGGGAATATGACCTAGAAATCCCTTTACATAGTATGCTGCTTAAGTTATCAGCCTTGCAAGACCAGACAGGAAACATGACCAGATGAGTTAATTTTACTTTATTGTAAGGTTGCATTAACAGAATCTTTCAAGTCTGGAAGTATATCTCTCCTCCTGTCCCCTTTACAGTTCAAGAAACGAGGGAAGGTGTCTTCTGAGCCTGTTGCCCCACCCACATTCCTGCTGTGGGCTAAATTGTCTTTTATCTGACTGTTCTTTTGGCTGTGTCATTTTGTCCTGTCTCCCAAGGTAATTCCTACATACCATTACAAGGTGCCATCAAATCATGTTAAATCATTTTCAGATTAATCATGACATTATGGATTCTGAATTCTAGAGCAGCAGCAACAACAAGAAAAATTGATCCATTTTGAGATTAAATAGGTGCTTGTCAAAAACAGCTTCAGGTTTCATCTGGGATGATGGATAACACCATAATAATAATCATTTTTAGCACTAGAAAAACCAGGGATTTAGCAGTGCTGCCATGGTGTAAACCCATGACCTGTGGCATTGATGTTAATGCATTTTTATGCACAATGTTACCAAAACCCATAGTTAGATTCCCTGTCCATGGACAAAATTGGAAATCAGCTGCTCTTTCTGGTGCCACCTGAAACAAAATATGGAAGAAGGATATGAAACTTCATGGAATATCTGTATTTTAATGTTAGATAACCTAACTACAGCATCAAATCGCAGATCACATTGAAGACCAAAAATTAAGTATCTGTAATCTTCTGGTACTGCATCAAAGAATGAAAGCTAAAACTGATGTCAGCAGTTCCATCCACCAAAAATCATAGAAAAATGAGAAGGAATATGTGCAGTGTTTGTGTATGTATGTGCATGTGCATGCGTGAATGAGTAGAACCATTGATCTAGGAAATAATTCAAACTTATAGCCGAAATGTTTACTCAACTATTTTATACTATCAACTGATATCCTTCACAGCATCTCCAATTTTTAATTTCAGTAGCCTTGGAAGGGGTGCTACGTGCAGTGCTAAAGAGATTTTAGTTCAGAAAAGAACTCTAGCTTTATATCATATTTAACAGGGGACATGCTCCTCATTTTACAGATCAGATCAATGGATAATTCAAGTATTTCAGGATTTTGGATAACATTAGGAAGTATGGGAATAAAATAATCAGAGCTCTTTGCCTGGAATTAGAGAAGCTTATGGTACTGCAGTTCTGATCTTGCTTAATGAACTACAGCCTTTATGTTATGATTACAGGGCAGCACCGAACCAGTGATAAAAAAATAATCCTGATATGGTAAATGTATAATACCTTTTTTTTTGTTCTTTGATTCTAGGTATATATAATCAAAGTAACATGGTCAGATGCAACTTGCCAGACGATCTACCGGAGGTATAGCAAATTCTTTGACTTGCAGGTAATGAATGAATTTTGCTTTTTCTTTTGTGGAGACAGTATGTGTACATGAATGCACAGATTGACATAGCCTCTCATAGGGCTGTTATACATTGTTGGAATCTAACACCATCACAGGATGCTTCATATTTTGCATTATTAATGAAATTGCTTCCAAAATATTTGAAAATAGTGTTTTAATGGCTTGGGAGAAGTTGCTTTGGTTCTCATGGAGAAAGATGTAGCATTACTATATTATTCTGTAATCTTTTTTGTGGGAAACTGTGTGTCCTCTTCCTTCCTCCACACTCCACAGAAAGAGTGTGTCCCATGAGAGCCTAACACTTTCCCTCTTAAATTTGGCTTCCTCTATTTTGTGATTCTGCTGATAGTTTATATTGGACATATTCTGTCTCTCCCACCAACTTCCTTGAAGCTTCCTTTTGTGACTTCTGTGCATTCATGTGCACTGTGAAGCCATTACTTAACCAAAGAATCCAAAGGACCCAACATAATCAGAATTCATCAGCTTTAGAGCAGCTCTGAGCTCATATTTCTAAATCTTTACTAGTCAACAAGTCATTGTGTGTGAGAGGAAGGATGGTCAATGGGAGCAGTGGCCTGAGCCTCACACATGAAAGGGGCCTCACTCAGAATATAATTCTATGTTTGAAGTGATCAACTGGATTGATACTTGTCATTTTAAGACAGTAACATTAGTCAGCTGAGATAATCCCTGCTGTTATTTCAATATTTTGGGTTTCTCCACATGCTGTTGTTTATAGAGTAATTGGACAGAAAATAATGGGGGCTGACATGGGATGCAGTAAGAAACTGGGTGGGGACTCAGATGAAAATTCTGCCCCTTGATTTCTTAGAGTCAGCACCTGAGTTAAAAACCTACCTTGCTCATGTATTCTCACTGTGTATTCTATAGTCACATTTGAATGGATCCTCTTGTTCTGTCTTGTATTTGTTTCTTCTATCCATATGCACAATTATCCCTTAAAATAGTTATTAGGAAAAATGTTTTCTGTCAAGAGGCACCTTATCTAGGGATCCCATGTCATGCACAGCATTGCAGACTTTGCTTCCTCACAAAGAGGGAGAGGTGGAATGACTGACATGGAAAATCCCTCTGAACAGATACAAGGTTGTCTCAATATCCACCACAGAAGTTAAATGAAAGAGTGAAATCAGTAGCGATATGTCTTAATCGAGTCAGTGTAGCTATTTATTTCTGTGGAAACAGGAAATAACTAAGATGTGACTCATGAGAAAGAATCAATGGAGCACTGGTAATATACAGTTGGTTAGATTACAGATTTGAGGAAACTTTGATCTCTATCAGAAAAACGTGGCAAAAGGCTGTTGTCTGTTCAGAATTCAGACTGCAGTAGTTTTCAGTTGCTTCTGTAGTTGGATGAAAGCATCAAAGACATATCGTGAGAGTATTGGATGCATTCATCAAATTGAGCTTGCAAAAAGGAATTAATATGAACTCAGTTTTAAAAACCAACAAAGGCCTCTTCTTTCACAGTCCATTTAGGAAAGTTCATTTGGAAGCAGCTGCCCAAAGTTGAGAGCTGAGCAACTCCAACCATTTTTTTTCTTTTACATAGAGAGTTCCAGCATCTGGCATTTCTTACAAATGTCTATCATTCTTTTAGTTTTATGATCCCAACTCATGGTATCTTATTAAATTTTCTATAAAACTTGAGAAGGCAAATCCTCCATTATATTTCCTTCTGTTGGCACTCCTAAGCTGAAGTAGATATGAAGAAGGCTTGGTTCCTCTTCATCTGATAACACCTTTTAAAAGTAATTACTCCCCTCAGTTTCAAGTTATTTCTTTTGATTAAACACCAGCTTTTCCCACCCCCAGCCTTGCCTGTGTTCTTGCAAGTCTCCTGGACTTTCCTGTTAGGTTTGAAAAGTTCCCATCAACTAAAATTATCAATAGGGTTAGTGTGTTGTACAGGAAATGATGTCTCCAATCAGGGGAGAAGGAGTCTTGAAAGGTCCCATTGATAAGCAGAAGGAGAGGGGTGACTTAGCAACAGTGGAAAACGTTTGCTGAATAACATGCATCTTTCTCCCATTCCTTCTTGAAAACACATCAAGAACCTTCCCACCATTCCCAATACGTACTCTTTTATTTTAATCTTTTTGTCACTGAATATTATTGTCTTTGTTTTCTAAGTTGAACTGAAGGATGTTGACACACAACAAGCTGCAGTATTCTTGAATGGTTTAATAGGCATCCATGTTTGGTGCATATTGAAAACAGGCTCATTTACTTGTGTTTATTTAAAACATTTCGTTTGATCGTTTCTAAGTGGCTTTCAACAGGACTAAAAAAATTATACAAGAATTCAGTAGATTAAGAAGTCCCTAAAAATTCAATAACTGGCAAAACATGCTCTGATCTATAGGTTGCATCTAAAGGGCAAGGCACAATAGGTCATCTTATTTTGAAGATATTGAGGAGTAGCATTAGAGGCCGGGTGTACTGGAAGAAAAGCCACTCTCTGTCTTTGTCTTTCAGAGATTAATTCTGCAGGGACTTCTTTGATTTTAAGTAAACAATATTCCCTAAGGAGCATTCATCAGTGTATACCTGTCTTTCTAGTATTATCAAGACAGGGTTGATTCTGCTCTACACTATCATTCTTTGAAGGAAAAATGCAATGTCTATCACATTCCTAGTCCATCTTAATTTATTTCCTTCCTATCTGTTCCATCATTTCCTCTCTTAACATTCATTGCAGTAGCTATGATGTAATGATCTTTCTTTGTTCAACTTCAGTTTGTAAAACTTGCCTGTGTGAGGTTTGAAATACAGAGAAATGTAGCGCACTGCCTAGAATCTTCCCAGTCCACTTGGAATGTGTCTTCTGTATCTTTTTTGGTCATTTAACTTGAACATTTGTTTTTATGACTTCTTTGTAAATTAATGTGATAAGTATATTGCATGTTTTTAAAAGCTGTATTAATATAAGAACAGTGTGGACTGCATTCACAGAAGAAAATTAGGTCCAGAAGAGTCCTTTCACTCATGAAAGGAGCCTTTGACTAGTAGAAGGCTCTTTCCATGAGCTGACGACTATCTTTGGAACCAATCATCCTATGACATTAATATTCTTAGGTCAAATTTATTCCTGTCTTATAGTCCCATTATCTGTAACAGAGATCCCATTTTTATAGCTCTTACAGCCTCTTCAGTATGACTGCTGCAAACTAATAGTGAAGTTTCCTGTCATTTTGAGATGGGAAATATATAAAAACTGTATTATAAAGCTGAAAAAAAGGCATATTATAATGTACAGGTAGTCCCCAGTTTAAGAACAAGTTCCATTCCCAAGGTCTGTCCTTAAGTCAAATTTGCATGTAAGCCGGAACACTACTATTGTATAATAATTAAGTGTGTTTAACCATTGTGTATTTAACTTGATTCATTGAATACGTAACTCACATTTTGCTACAGTAGGCTCCATTCTTAACTATGGGTCATTCGTGAACCGGATGTTCTTAACCCGGGGACTACCTGTAGCTAAAAAAGAAAAAGAAAAAAAAGCTTCAAAACTCTCCTCAAAATAGTCTCCCCAGTTATGGGGTAATTTGACCCTTACCACTTTGTAGACATCATCCTCCAAAAATGTAATGCTGTCCTCGCCCCAAAGGTTCCCTACCTTTGATCTAGAATCTGCTACTTGGTAAATGATTTTATTTACTAACTAGGTGTCCTCAGCTAGCCACAGTGATGAAAAAGTGATGACATGTATGTCATAGTACAACTCCCATTCTTTTTTGGTTCTCTAGTTATATATTAATAAAATAGTAGTAACCCCTCTGCCTCTTCATATGGCTGTCAGACAGATGCAGGTAGGTTTGAGATTTGCATAGTGACACTGTGATGCATGTTTCATCATTTCCCCCTTGCTCACCCCTAGACTCATACGTTTATTAGTAGCTTTCTGGTGGTTAATTGGGGTAGATTTGAATGCACCCACACACCACTGAATGAGACCATTTCTGGAATTTCAGAGAGGCAGAAGATTGAAATCTGGCCATGCTACATAATATCCTGTGCTGACATTTTGGACCATCTCAAGCATCAGAATACCAAATAAATGGATAGTTTTCTTTTGCATATTCAGTTTTTATGTATCAGTTGGCAGTGAATGACCTTTTCAGTTCCATTTGCTTATCCAAAAAGGTTTTAGTTAAAAGGTGTGAGAAGAGACTGTCTTACATGCAGCTGCTTAGAATACTAGGAAAAACAGAACATTAAAGTACTGTAGGGCTTTTGAAAATGAATATAAAACATTGCCTGTTATTCCTGAAATAATCTTGATTACTAATAGAACGCTATGTACTACAGAGCACTTAAGCTCATACTAAACAAAAAGATATGTAGACACAAAATCTGTAACTGCTAGCTGAAATGCTCTTCTTTCCACCCAAGTCAGTTTGAGATACCACCACAGCATCACTGTTTGCTGAACCTTGTTAGTTACTTATTTATTCATCATATTTATATAGTTGCCCATCTCACAATCAAGTGACTCCGGGCAGCATACAACACAGTTAAAAACAAAATATACAAATTAATATTATTAATATTAAAAACTTTAAAATTATAAAAGGCACAAAACTAAAAACAGAATAAAAAAGAGATCAGGCGAAGAGGAGGTGTTAATTACATAGGAGCCATCTCAATATTTTGCCAGTCCCCTGGGGTCCCCGGGCTGGATGATACAACCGGGTCTTGAGGGACCTCCCGAAAGCTAAAAGGGATGAGGCCAGTCTCACTTCAGGGGGAAGGATGTTCCATAAAGTGGGGGCCACAGCAGAAAGGCCCGCCACCTAGGACTCACCAAATGAAACTCCCTAGTCAGTGGGACCTGCAACATGCCTTCTGCTGGAACTAATGGGATGGGCAGATGTAACTGGGGAGAGGCAGTCCCTCAAATAACCTGGCTCCATGCCATGTAGGGTTTTAAAGGTCAAAACCAGCAGCTTGAATTGGACGCAGAATCAGACTGGTAACCGGTGCAGCTTGCAGAACAGAGATACAACTTGTATTCTTCTGGAAACACACATAACTGTCTATGCCACTGCATTCTGCACCAGCTGACGCTTCCGGATACTCTTCAAGGGCAGCCCCATGTAAAGCACATTACAGTAGTGGAACCAGGAGAGCACTGTCCCAGAACTCACTCTGGGCAAGATCATGTTTGTGTGGCACAAATATGGTGAGCATGCTTCCACTATATCTTTACTTTTGAAACTGATCATGTTTGGATGTGTCCCAATAATATGCCCCAAACCATGAACTGTGGAAAGATTACATGACGTTATAAACACCTCTTACCCTCATCTAAAAAATGGGTATGATCTCAAAGCAGCATAGATGATCATTTCAAATAATCAATACAGTTTAAAGCAGCATCAAATATTAAACTACAATACAGGAAAATGAAAGGAATTCAAGCAGAGAAATACAGTAATTTAATATATCTGGGCAAACAGCATTTTAACTTAGTGCTAAAAAAAGGTTGCCAAATATACTACTACTTCTGTACCAATTGTGGATAGAGAAGAATCTGAAGGATTCTTCAGCATGGCATGCCCTATGTTGACCTTCTGAACCAGGATCAGTGATGAGAGATTTAGGGATATGCTGCGTTGCACATGCTCTGCTGATCTCTTCCACTGCTTTTCACCAGGCACCCAGGGGGATGGTACTAGCTGTTATTTGTTGCTACTCTGTTCCTACTTGTTGCACATGTAGGAAGAGGAGCACTACCCTCCCTGCCCTCAAGTAAAGCTCATTACTACTGGTACATTCACTAGCTGAAAGTGAGGAATTTAAAAAAAAAAGTGACTTCATCAGTGAAACAGAAGAATGGGCAGATAGATAACTGAGCCAAAGAGTGGCTTGTCAACTGTTTGATGGTTGATTTTCTATGTTGTCCCCCACCCCCCAATACTGTAGCAGTGTTCTAGATTACTGTCCGACTCGGTGAACATTTAATTACCATCCTTGTTATTAGCTCAACTGTTTCTAATTCCTGATTTCTGCTATTGTGCAGCATCCCCCTTGGAATATGATCTGTTTGGGTTCCAGTTTTTGTTTGGAAGGAGCTTTGTAAAACAATCAGTGATGTGGTCCCTAGGAGGAAATTGCCTGCCATGCGAGAACAGGCCACAGGGATCATTGGGGGAAGTCACTGATTTCTTACTGTATGAAAGAATCTCTCTCAAGTTCTTCCAACTCTGCAAACATTTCTCTGTACTCTTCATGTACCTACTTCTAAAAATAGCCAACTCGGCAGGGTGCTCAGTGATGAAGCAGATGAGCAGGATTTCCTAGTTCAAATGTCCCTATGGTTTCAACTTCTACAGTTGATTTCAGCAACAGCATGGAGTCAGGCATACTGACAACAATGAGCATGAGATAATTTGAATGCTCCAGAGCAGGGGGCAGTCAGTCCAGTACCTTCTGGATGTTTGGACATTCATTCCCCTCAGTGCAGCTGCAGTCAGTGTGTCCTGTGGCAAGGGATCATGGGGTTGTAATCCAAAAGATCTGGAGGAGACCAGGTTGCCTGCCTTTGCTTTAGAGCATTATTTAAATGTAAAATGTGGATGACGTGTAACAATTTACAACCTCAGCTGATTTCAGTGAGAGCTTCTTTCACATGTAAAATAGCAAATAGGGAGGCATTTGGGGCAAGACTGCAGTGAGGAAGGAAAGGACCTTCAGTTTGCCCAGGCACCTTGACAGCTGTGGTCCTGCAAGTGCTATTTGAAATCAAATATACGTAGAATACCAATCTGGCTTCCTCCAGTTGTGTTGGGTTGAAACTGCAGTTTTCAGAATTTCCAGCAAGGTAGGCCAGTACCTGGAGATACTGAGGGATTACAAACTGAGTTTTCAGATCATGCTAAGCCCCAAAGAAACTATGTTATGGTCTAGGTGAACTTAGGTTTTCTCTCACATTGTCAAAACTCTGAGGTTTGCTTTGCTTTTTCTTTTTTCCTCTCTTTTGCAATTCTTCTCTTGAATGATGGACTGCCCAGTCTTAAGTATGTTTATTTAAAATGAAATCCTACTGCTGTCAGTGAGGCTGCCTAAAAAGAGGAAGAAAATCATGTAGCCGCCATATTTGTATTGCAAAGCATACCCTCTAGGAAAAGGGAGTTGAAATATCTTCAAACAATCTTAAAGGTTTTCAAAATGTGTTTCAATCACCTCTTGCAAAAAAACATCTACTGTGTGTTTATTAAACTGGAAAGGATGGTTAACATGTTTCCAGGGATTCCTTAGATTTTCCTCATACCCCAGCTTTAACCACTAGTATACTTGCTGTAAATTTCTTGGTTGCTATTCATTTAAGTGTCTTTATTGGAAGGCAGGGAGGAAGGGGGTCACGGGATTGGGTTATTTGAGGGACTGCCTCTCCCCAGTTACATCTAGATTAGCCTTGACACTCTTGACCTTTAGGAAGGCCCTGAAGACATGGCTCTGCCACTGTGCCTGGGGTCCAGCAATGATGGAGAGCTCTTACAGTGGCTGTATTGAGCTGATGCAGAATGGATTCTGCTGCTGACTGTGATTTTATGTTTTTTTAAATCGATCATGGACAGTTGTGTTATGTTTGTATATTGGTTTTTAACTTGTTTTTTTAATTGTTTTTACCTGTTGTGAGATTCACAAAGTCGTTTAGATGAGATGGGCAGCCATACAAATTGAAATAATAATCAAACAGACAAGCACCTGCCACACAACACCCCAGACTTAACAATTGTTGACAAGAAAGACAAAAAAGTCTGGATAGTAGACATTGCAATACCTGGAGACAGCAGAAGAGAAGAGAAAGAACTGGAGAAAATCACAAGATACAAAGACATGCAAATAGAAATAGAACAACTGTGGCAAAAGAAAGCAAAGATAGTACCAATAGTAATAGGTGCCTCGGGTGCAATCCCAAAACATCTGGTGTACCACTTAAACACCATTGGCATTGACAAAATCACCATCAGTCAATTGCAAAAGGCAGCTTTACTTGGAACAGCTTACATCCTGCGATGATACCTTTAACACCATCAAACAACAACACCTGCTGGACCCAGGTCCTTGGGAAGGACTGGACAAGTGGATAAAAATGCCAAATCCAGTCTAAACATCTGGCTGATTGTGCCACCAACCATGATGATGATGATGATGATGATGATGATGATGATGATGATGATGTTGATGATGGAGGAGAGGGCTGTAGAAATCCAGATGACTATTAGATGGCAGCAAAGAGATGCAGAACCCATTAGTGGTTTTTCTGGATTTTTGCAGTCCAGATATGGTAGCCCGAGATATGGAATCTGTCCTTGAGAGACCATTAAGGTGTGCAGAATAAGCAGAAAAATAAGGGTAACAGAGATGTAAACTAAGATAAAATAAAAATAATCAGGGGCTTCAAATAATTAAAATTTAAAAATAGCAAAAGAAATCTGATTACCAACTTGCTTTTAAGAGAAACTGCTACACATTTTAAACACACCTTGTCTGGCTGTAGTGGTCAGCTGAGGCTAGAGCTCTGCAGCTGACCACTACAGCCAGACAAGGTGTGTTTAAAATGTGTAGCAGTTTCTCAAAAGCAAGTTGGTAATCAGATTTCTTTTGCTATTTTTAAATTTTAATTATTTGAAGCCCCTGATTATTTTTATTTTATGGGTAATTTTAATGCTTGTATTAAAAAATTAATTATTTTCTTACCTGGCAAAAATTGAAAAGAGAGCAACTTGCTTACTTTGCAGCTTTTTAATCCACCTTTCTTGTATGTTTCATCTCAGCACTGGAAGAACAGCAAGCAGGTATATCAGTATGGGTTGGTCCTAAATAATATTATGCCATTTAATGTGCGATATTAATGAGCTTAAAAAAGGACTCCTTGTGAGTTTTTATAATGCCATCATAACCAAATGGGTTAATGTCATGTAACATGAGTGTTAGTAAGCTAAAATGAAGGACTTCTCCTGGGTTTCTTTACAGATTTACTAAGCGCTAGAAAAATAAATCTGCAAGCAGCCGTTGGATTTCTGTGCACTGAGCAGAGACAGGCCTGGCATAAGGCCATAAGACAGGTTGGAATCTTTGCCTAAGGCAACGTATCACAGAGACTAGAGAGTTGCCTGTTACCACCACCAACCAAATGCATTTCTCTAGCTGACTGTTGCTACTATGGTTCTGTTCTGTCCTGACCATGCAGTGGCACCTGAATTCTGAAAAGCCTTTCCTTTCCTCAGGGTAAGATTGGTTGACCAGGCACTGATGACGGACAGCCATATTGACTGCTTTCCTGCTTTAGCAAAGGCTGCAGCAGAAAGAGGCTGGTTCAGCTCCCCAGGCAGCTGAAGCCTTCAGAGGGCCAGCAGAGCATGGATGGCAGAATAGGTGATATCTGTGGCTACCTTGACCACAGTGTGTTGCTGCAATAGAAATCTGACGCCATCAGGTATGAGATGTCCAGCAACCCTGCAAAAAGCCTCCTGTGTGGCATACAGACTTTTCTCTAGTTTCTTGAAATATAAAACCAAATCCCAAATTCAGGGGACTTATATTTTTGTTATACTGTACCCCTAGGGTGTGTTTGGATGTTTTAGATTTAGATGTTCAAATGGCAGCCTGGAAGACCCATTGTCTGGAGGAGGCCAGCCCTGTTAGTGAACCCCCCCACACACACACTTCTGTAGAAGAGCTAACACCCAGATACCCAGTTCTCTTCTACTTTATTTTGATTCTAAGGGGCCAAAAGCACCTGGCTCTTCAGGAAGGCTTTTGGAAATATGCATGTTTGGCTTGCACCCAAGGATGGTGCTGTCATTAGCAATTGACACAGTGGTTGGTTGGTTGGTTGGTTGGTTGGTTGGTTGGTTGGTTGGTTGGTTGGTTGGTTGGCTGGCTGGCAGGCAGGCAGGCAGGCAGGCAGGCAGGCAGGCAGGCAGGCAGGCAGGCAGGCAGGCAGGCAGACAGACAGACAGACAGACAGACAGACAGACAGACAGATAGATAGATAGATAGATAGATAGATAGATAGATAGATAGATAGATAGATAATGAGGGCTTGCCAAATTCTGGCTCCTGGAATGTGAACAATTGTATAGGACCCCGAAATAAAAACTTTGCAGCAGTTCAGATTGCAAGTGAGAAAGGAACTAGCAGCATATACAAAGTAACCCTTATTAGACGTGCAGGTTCTATATAGAGAAGTTTGTAGTGGATTCTGTGATTAGATAGTACTGTCATTTTGTGAGATAAAGCAGCTGTCGTTTAACTTAGGCCTTTAACTCAGGCAGAAAGAGATTGAAGGAAGCTTGGAGATAACAGAATAATGAATCATTCAAGCAAGAGATGTGCTCGAGGCCTCTATTGCACCAAGGCGGCTCCATGAAGGTTTTTGATTGCCCTCTCAAAATGTGCTGACAGAGATTCAGTTCACTTCAACAGTTCAAGTAACTTAGTTTCATAATCCCAATGGCCATGAAAAAAATCAGTCTTTTTTTTTAAACGCAGGCAGAAGTGCAAACTATGCAGAATCTCCATTTCAAAACTTAGAGCCGTCCTGAGTTTGGACATTGCATCGAAATCAAACCTTAGTATGGTTTAGCACAATATGGCTTAGAATACCGAATGAACACAGATATGAACACAGTCATCTGGGCCTTAGTGAATCAAGATTAAGCAATCTACAATCTAGCATAAAGTGTGACTCTAGCCTCTCTGTAGGATTACACTCTGCCTCAGGAAATCCCTCTCTGATTTAAAGTCTGTAGCACTTTCTATTTCTCAGATGCTATACCTCCAAGAGACAAGAAGAGATAGAAATCATGATATAGCTTTGCAGTCCAGAGAAGAATGCTGGGAGCTATAGCAGTGGACTCAGTTCTAAGGTTGGGTGTGAAGGAAAACTGGATACAATTACCTAGGTAGAATTAGTGGGTGAGTTTAACCTGAGCAGGGTCCACTTTTGACTAAAATTGAGTAGGCACAAGTCTAGGGCGCCAAAGTTTAGGAAGTGCTTTCAACTCATTCTAAAAATGTAAATTTTCACATTGGCAGGAGGTGGCCCCATAGTCCATATAGCCTAGGGGTGCTGTATACTTTTCCAGCCCTGATGGCCAAGAATGAACCCAAATACCTTCTGCAGGAAAGTATGTTCTGCCTGGGAAGCTCCTCCCCAGGAATATAAGATCAGTTTATGGATAGCAATTTTAATTGTGGCAACTCAGTGATCATTCTGTGTTGTAATGGTACATTAAAAAAAATTAACTTTTCCTGGTATATAATGGTACAGTGGTGGAAAGGTTTAGGTGCCTTAATAGCACTATGCATGATACAAGACACGTACACATACACAGTAAACACACACACACACTCCTAAGTGAGCCAATAAGCATAGGACCAAGTGAAATAAAACCTGAATTTTGACAGCAGTCTGCTTTTTGGAGAAATGCTCAAGGGTATGTGATATGGTACTTTTGTGCCTTTCCCAGAGAGATCCATCTGCAGGACATTAGATTTTTATCCATCCCATTAATAAGCTGTTTCTGTTCCAGAGGTATCACATTTGTACTTGTAGACTCTCATGCACTTTCTTTCAAAATCTAATCAGTGAACATACACTCAGAGTTATTTTGAAAGAGGCCCAGAGACTAATGACATCAGATGGGAAATGAATTTATGTAGTTAGTGACCACAGAATGATGGTGCCAACCAAAGAATTATGATGATGTATTAACTCCTTCGTGAAGTAGTAGAAGTGCAAACACATCCCCCAAGTCTAAATCATACACCCTTCTGCTCAGCTAACTGCCGTGTGGCCAGTTATTTACGGTGCCAGAAAATAGTACGGAGTTGACGCCCACAGCCCGAAAACACCATTCCATTTCTGTGCAGTGAATGCAGCCATTCACTTTTATGAAGGGTGCAGAGAGCAAGATGAGAAGTACCTCTTGTGCTTGCATCCTTTGGCTTATGATGAGAGACGCTCTTTGCTTTCAGAAATACCAAGCACAAGATCACGGGGAAGTTATTTATGTTATTCCATATAAATGCCACTTGGAAATTGCTCCCCAAAGACTGGAAAAGTAATTGATGAAGCTGCAGATTGCCATTTGTCTGCACCTCCATGAACCTTTTGCCTGCTGTCCTTAAGGTATTGCCTCTCTATAGACAATGGATGGAAGTTGTGTTTCTTCGAGGAAGCGTTTAGCTCTGAATTATTGTCTGGAGGCATTTTTCTGATATTTGTAAATAGGAATGCAATGCCTGCATGTTTTTGTGAGTGGAAAATCACACTGCATATTTTGAAATGGTAGTTCCAAGGTTACCTGCTGCATATATCACTGCATTCATTTTCCACACAGAGTCCTAGAGCTGAAACATCATTTGCTTCCCTCTCTCTTTGATTTAATGGAAGAGAAGATATTTGTCCTAACTACATTATCTGTTGGCAGTCCTGATGAAAATGGTCCCCTCTTCATTTATTGATCCTTGGAGGAAATTCTATTGATACTAACAGAAGTGTCCCTCCTAGGGCTAATAAAAGAACAATTTCCTCAGGATCAAAATTGGGGAGAGAGAATTAACCCTTTTCTCCCCAGGCTTTCTGGACTCATTAAAAACAGAGTCACCAACACCTCTTATTAATTGGTATCTTAAAAACTTAAGCAGGCAGATCAGGAAGCAAATACCTGGCCACTCCTAGCAGAAGAATTGAAAACAGCTGTTTATAACTTCCTGCTTGTTTTTTTTTTAAATCCAGCAGTATTGTCATTATTAAAGCTCCTAACAATAAACATTGAGCTAATTTAACATTCCATTTTAATTGCACTTCTGTTTCCATCCCCACCCCATAGACAGAAATGAAAGGTAGCTGCGAATCTGATTTAAATGCATGTAGTTCAGTACACTGGTTGCAACCTTTTTAGCTTAAAACAAACTATTAAAAGTAAACATGGCTTTAGTAAATAAAAAAGGAAAAAAGAGCTATAGAGTGGCCAGCAAAAGCCTTTCTTTGATTCAAAAATAAAATATTTTAATAATCTTGAAAGTAATGTGGCAGATCCACCTTCCTTTTTTGCTGCTAGGGTGACCATATCAAGGCTGAAGAAATCCAGATGACCACATGATTAAAGCAAAGATATACCAAAAACTGATATGCCATCTAGTGGTTGACCAGACTTTTGCAACCCAAATTCTGTGTGTCTATGTATTTGTCCCATTATCTCCAGTTAACCTGTTTTTTTGCAGGACTGGAACTTATTTGATTAAAATGATTGATCCGCTGTTAATAGATTTTAAAGAGATAAAAAGCTATTGGCAGTGCTTGCTCTACAGTATTATTTGCAATTCTGAGCTTGACTTTCTCTAGTTTTCTTCTGCATCTAGACCAGTGTTTCTCAAACTAAGTTTGAGAAACACTGATCTAGACCTTCAATTCTCATTATCCAAATAAAAGTTTTAGTCCATCACATTTGGAAGGCACCAAGCTGGAGAATAATCAGTTTTAGTCTTTGTATCAAGTACCTGTTGTACAGTAATACGCATAATAAATTTGTTTCTTAATGTTAGAAAGCTACCTAATTCATACTTTCTTCCTTGGTTTCTGTACTGTGTACATTAAGCCTTCTAAAAGTTTGAGGCTACAAGCTGTCATTGGTTTGGATGCCTCCCCCCACCACCTAGCAGTTGCAGGTTTGTGAATTGAGCTGACACCCAATTCCTGTTTTCATTGTTGATAAGGGTGTGTTAGGCAAACCAGCGTGACTTGTAGAGCTACTGCCTTTGAGTTTTCTTTCACTGCGATGTAGCAAAAAGTGTTTGAAGGTAAACAAGAAGAGAGTTTGGTTGATCTCTCTCTGTCTGTCTACTCATATGAGAGTGAGAAAAAGGGGCAAAGCCAAAAAAAAAAAAAACTTTCATGCAGTTTTAATTGTTGAAAAAGGCTTTTAAATCTTATTCCAAGAAGAATGATGAAGGGAAAGAGACTCTTCGGAAGGACAAAGGTGAGTCTAAGACAAGTCTCTGGGTAGCCCATATTTGTCCTGCTCAAGATAGACAAGAGAATTTCTTTCCATTTTCTTTCTTCCAGAGAGGAAGTCTGAACTACTGTTTAACTTAACATCTCAGGATAAATGGTTCTCACTTAAAATTTCTGGAGTATTTGGACTGTGGAGCTTTGTGGTCTAGATCCACTTTTGTTCTTTAGACTTTTGTTCTATGAACCACAGAAAGGAAATACCTACCTTGCCAGGGATCAAAACTTAAACATTATTTATTGTATGAGTCTCTGGTGGCAAAAAATCAGGAGTCTAGAAGCACCTTTTTTAACAAATGTTATTAAAAGGTGTATAAGCTTTTGTAAGCTGCAGCTCACAAAAGCTTATACATCTTTTAATAAGTTGGAAAAGGTGACTCCAGACTCCTTATTTGTTGCATGGCAAAAATCTGTTTTGTAACAACTCAAAAATAATCTGTTCCAGTCTTTCCCAATCTGACTACCACCAAGATGGACTACAGCTTTCATAATGTGCAGTCACTTACACCTTTGCTATAAACTTAGAGATGAATGCCATGCATGCCTCTTAAAAGTTTGTTCCTGATAAGTATCTCCTTTAAAGTGTAAAGGACAGTACAGTACATGTAGGGCTGCAGTGTAATCTTCATGCCTACATACTCAGAAGTAAGTCATATTGAGTTTAATGGGACTTACTTCCTTAATAGATTTGGATATGCAGTGGGTGCATTTCTTGAAACGTGTATACACTTTTATCTGGTGGAGACAGCAGCAGGACCCAGATGGACAACTGTGGTCTATTTTAATTCTCCCAAGAAATTAAGTTGAGTTTAGATCCAGCTACCCAACACTGGCTAGGTTTACACTATTTGCTAATCCACAGTTTTGTTGATCATAGTTTGCTGAATATGCCAAAACACAAACCACATGAGTACATGTGAACCCATTCTGAAATGGGGTGAGTCTCAGCAATAGGGAATGCCAGCATTTTAGAAGGAGATTTCTGGAAAACTGGGAGATTTTTTTATTGGGGATAGGGGATTGGGAGAAGTAGAAATATATGCTGTTCTTATATTTTTCTCAAACCTAAATGTTTGGTAAGAATGTATAGTTTTAAATCAAGATACCACGTCAAATTATATTAGTTGTATTTAACTTTATGTTCAGAGTTCTGTTTGGAGCAGGCTTATTGCCAGTTGTGGGTATAGGACTTCAGCCTCAAAAATGCCAAAGTCTTTGGTGCGTATAACCCAAACTGTGCATATGGCCAGCACAAAGGAGAGAAAAAGTGCAGGGGAGGAACAGTTGCAATTGTTTCCAGATACCTGCATAGACATACTTGTAGTGTTCTCATTCCTGCCTTCAGAGGTGTGTCATCAAAAGCTTGCCTCATCCCAAGGGCTCCTGCAACTATGTCATGGCCACGTGGCTATTGTATTTTAAAGGAAGAACATCAGAGTCACACACTGAGCAATAATGTGGTCAGTTTAATTTTGGCTTGTAAACCTAGCCATTTTGGTTTATAAATCATGATTTTTGATTTAGTGTATTTCCAGTTATTTAGGAGTAACTGGAACTGAATTACTCATATTTCGTGTGACTTCCTCAGCTAATTCAAATTGTTCTCCAAACATCATCTTTTCAGTGCAGTCTTAACCACAGCCAGTCAAGGGAGGACTATCTGACATCCTTGATTTTGATCAAGACTGCTGTACTCTTCCAATCCTGGGGTTTATGTGAGCCATAATCCAAAAAATAGATCAATAACTTATTAAACCCCCCATCATTATTCACTGAAGAAAAAAATCAATTTCGCTATTTTCCATCACCTTCCACTTTCCTCCTCCTATTCTGCTGTTTCCCCTTTGTAGAATTAGTTTGTAAGCTCCTTGGTCGAGGAACTGTATAATGCCAGACTCATATACTTTAAAGACATACATTCCAGAGAGATAGCCACACCATGCTTTAAAATTTAAAGTTTAGCTATGATTAATTTACACCTTTTAGATGATGTAGACTCTTCATTTAATAATTCTGCCCTACATTTGCTAATATTATTGACACTTATTTGTGGGACAGACAAATGTCAGGCTGAAAACTCACTTAAGATTTACATTTTGGGTAAACTGCTATTTCTTTGGAATAAGCAAGTGGGTGTGAAGAAGCTATAAGAAAACACAGGAAGGGAGCAATAATGGAATAAGTTTCCCAATAGGGGTCTGATATGGTCTCAAGTGTAAGATGACCCACTTGATATCTCCTTCTACTCCAATTAAGAGTTTCTTTGAAGTGAGTTTCTTGATTCAGCTCTGGTTAAAAAACAGTGCAGAATGTGAAACCCAGAGACATAACAGGGAAGTCTGAGGCCTTAGAAGGATATCCAGAGGAAGAAATCACCCTCATTTTTAGTGCTAGCTTTCTCATGAAAAAAGGTCAGGAAAGGAAAGGCTAATTGGAATCTTAGTCATGCAGTATGCTCAGATTATGACTGATAAACTATGTTATTTTAGCCATGACTAATGGAACAAACCACAGTTGGGTGGATTAATTCAATATGCTAAGATGTCAACTATAGTTTACACAATTAGTTTCACAGTGCATGCTAATTCCAGCCAATGAACTACCAGCTAGTTTCAAAGGTATTCTACAGAAATTGTAAAAAAGCTGTGTCTAGAACAGATTATTATTTTAGTATATATTGAAGACCAAAAGGTATGTCAGTTTTTGAAGCGTAACAGGTCATAAATTTCAGATAAAGGACCCATTGGATCAATTTGTTCCCAACCTAAGTTGTATATTTCTGTCCATCTCAGGCTCTTTGGATATATACTACTACTGTATGAGGAATGGACTCAGAAGCCTGAGCCTATTTTTTCACTTCTTAGCAATCATGAAACATTCACAGTTCTACAGCTCTGTATCTTGATCTTTACTGAGGCTGTACTTGTTGCCCTACTGAAAGTCCAACCTTGTTTCAGCTGGTTCCAACTTTGAGAAGGGCTACAAATCACCATGCAGCTGCCTCCAGTAGAATATTTAGTAGCTTCTATAAAGCTTCATTCAATATCTGCGTGCATGTAAATTTATATGGCAGCTTATATTGCAACTTTGTTGGAGGATTAACAAAGTTAACACCTAGTACAAACAAACAATATTAAATATACATATAGTGGCAGCCAAGAACAACAAGCACTAAAATAGCACCCATCTCACAGGCACCATTAACCTCATCACCCCCATGCCCAGGAAAACAGTCACGTTTTTAAGGCTTTCTAAAATGCCAGCAGATGACAGGGAATATGGTATTCCAGAGGCAGTCACTTCATCAGAAAAGGCCCACTTGCTAGGTCCTGCCAGATGACATGCTGTGATAGATGGGACACGGAGCACAACCCTTCTGTTGGACCTAATAGAACAGGTCGAAACAATCAGAGAGAAACAGTCCTATAAATAACTTGGCCCTGTGCCATGAAGGGATTTATAGGTGACAACCAACATGTTGAATTGTATCCAGAAGTACACTGGGAGCCAGCATAGCTCACGGAGCAGAGGTGTAACATGGGTGTACCAAGGTGTGCTCATAACCGTCTCTGCCACCACATTCTATATCAGTATTGTCCAAACTTGGCCACTTTAAGATGAGTGGACTTCAACTCCCAGAATTCCCCAGCCAGCCATGGGGAACTGTTCTATATTGTTGCATGTCTGGAACATGTATTCATACTGAAAACCTCCAATTATGGTATAATTAGATCTCATGAGAAATATGTTAACACAGCATGATGAATGAAATCAGTAACATTTCAGGGCAGAGATGAAGGTGAATAAAAGGCCTTCATCTTTACAAATCTCTGGAAATTCCTTCTTCTGACAAAGCGGCTGTTGAAACCTTTTCTCCTCCCACAATTTCACAACTGCCTTTTCTGCTTGAATCAGGTCCCTTAAAAGCCACAGCACTCCAAAAAGAAACCGGGGGTGTTAATCGTTCCATTTGATCCAGGACTGCTGAGCTCGTTTTATTTTTCCTAGCAGCTGTTGTTTTCTTTAATTAGCACAAATGAAGGCTTGGAGGATGGAGGCACCTGGGTCTTAAATATATCGAATATAATTCCTAGATTGAGTTTCCATTTGTTGCACAATGTTTATGAAGGAAGCTGCACAGATTTCCTTTTATTTAGTGTACTGAGTAGGATCTTCAATTTTTATTTTTATTTTTTTGGTATTCTGCTTTGAGGTTTCTTTCTTTCTGTTAATAAAATAAAATTAATATTATTTTCCTCATCTGCCATAAAATCCCCCTCGGGTCACAGATCATATTAAGCTGTAAGAATCATATTCCCACAATCCACAGGTGCCAGAGGACTTGGCAAACCACTGCTAACTGTAATTTTCCAGTTTGGTTACTTTTTGGCTGGCATCCCAGGTACTTTTGCAGTGATTGGCCAGTAGGATTGCAGGGACTCCGTCTGGATCAGAGCCACCATATATGGGGTAGAGGAAAAGTTATTTCCCTTCTCCCCCTCGTGACTCTCTGATACGTTTGCAGTTTAGTGATGATCAGTTTTCTGCAAGACTTTTTTTACACCCATCATATCTTTGGATTAGTTTCCTGTTTCAAGCACTTGGGAAAACTGACTGAGCTCACATCCAGGACAGCAACATGAGAACAGCAGCCTTTGGTTTCCAAGACTTTCCCTCCCCCCCACCCCCAAGATGCAGAAGAAATGATGATACGGAAGAGAAGGGGAAGGAGATGAATCCAAAGTTCAGTTGCACTTTATCATACTGGAACAATCAGAAAAAGGCATTTCTTAGGAGAAACTTGGGCATCATGAGATAGATGGACAGCTGCACTCTGTTGTGTCTGTTAGCTAAATGTGACTGAAGAATCTGTTTATCCAGACAGAACAGTATCTTCTTTCTCAGTACAAAAGGAAGACTTAAATTATAATAGGTAGCTGGAAAGACAAGGGTGGAAACTGATCCTGAGTAATATCCCATGGAACAGGTTTAGCTACCACCGGAAGATTCAAAAAGAGCAATTCTGTGGGAAAAGTGTAGATTTAATGAATCACTGAACAACTGTTGTGGCATTTAAATTAGCAAATTATGGATCTGGGTGACCCATTGTGCTAAGCCATTATTGTTTAACTGTGGTTTGTTGAATAAGCCAAAATTAGCTGTTTTCATGCATCTCATTAAATCATAAACCATAGTTAACAAAGTTACAATGCCTGGACTCACACAATAATGGCTGAGTTTACTTGGCATGCTAAACGAAATAGAAAGTAGTATCTTTAGCACAGTATATGAATATTTTTTTCATGTACAGTCAGACACATCATTGAAGTAAGTTTGGCTATACTATGTTGGCTTGAACAAAACTATTAACCAAAATTTAACAGTTCAGATATTGCTGCAAAATATAGTTAGCACCAAGGGCCAAATTACAAATGAAATGGTCTGTGAAAGAGAACATGAATTGATCCACGGTATGTTGTCTTAGGGCTGCTTCACACCATGAAACAAACCTGTGAAAGCTTAAATTGTATTGCTTGACAGGTATTTGCATGATACACTCAAGTGCAAATTAGCCAACCACATTTTAGTTTTGTGTATTTTGTGTACTCAGCTCATGTGGTCACTTTATGGTTCAATGTGAACATTTAAAAAATAGATTAATTGTGTAAGCCATTTTTAAATAAATTATAGGCAAGTATGTATTATGAGATGTCTGTTACAGGAGATTGCTATGCAGATTGGGTTGATTTCTGTAAGCCTTTCTTAACAGTTCTTGCTATTGTGAAGCTTATTCTTTGTGGTGATGAGTCATTGCCCACAACTAGTTCCCCATATAATGAAAACCACCACATGAAATCATTTAGCAGTCTGTGTTTCTCACAAGAGAGATCAAATTATTTCTCTTAATAGGAGGCTTCCTATGAAATAATATGAGAACATCACCTAAGTGTGCCTGAAATGTACCCCCACTGACCTAATATTTTGCCTCTATATGGAATGGAAGGCCAGTATCTCATTCATGTAGTTCCTGGGTTGCCTGTAAAGGTATTAATAACCATGGATCACCCATGATTTTCTGGAGTCATTCTTGAATTCCAAATAAAGAAACATGGGGAATTATTGCTCTCTGTACCCTTACTCAAGGCACAAATGACCAGGTTCAAATTATCACACTTTGGACACATTTTGCAAATGCCTAGCTCTTTGGGGAAGTCTATAATGCTGGGAAAGGTTGAAGGAAAGAGAAGAAGAGGATGTCAGCAGCAGTTACAGAGGCAGTAGGTGCACACATGGAAGATCCAAAGGACCATGTTGGACACAGATCATCCTGGAGAAAAATCTATGTGGCCTCCATAATCAATCAAACCCTAACAAACTGTCTTTCCTTTTCCTGTCATGTTTAGCTTTCTGCACCAGTGCTAATTTCCAAGGCTCCAAACCAAGGAAACTTTTTAAAGATTCCCTCTCTCTGTTTCCTGTCTTGCCATTTCGCTTCAAAGAAAGATTAAAGTATAAAATAGACAGACCTATAATTCAATACCTGCCAGAAAAAGATTTCAAGACTTGTGGGGTTTTCTTTCTTTTTCCATATACACAATGTTCTCATTAATGCTTGTGTTTACAATACTATTTTAATGCTTTGATAATATTTAATACAAATATTTAGCTCCAAAATTTCCCTGAAATAGTAAATGGCTTATTTATATTTTTTCCAAATTAGATGGTTGTATTGTTGAGATTTCAGTAACTGTCTGTCCAGATGAAGAGCCTCACTGAGATCAGTGAGGCTTATACCCAACTAAGCCATTCACTTTTATTTTAACCCATTGGCTGGATATGTACAACATGTGAAAGGGCTGACAGTTAACAAAGCAAAGAACAGCTGTTTCAAGTCTATTCTGTAAATATACAGCAATTACCAAAGTCTATTAAGAAACCTACAAGTATTACTTAATTTAGAAGGAGTGGAGGAAGAACCTTAGAGTTATAATAATTGAGAATATATGTAAGTCTCTGGCACCTTTGCATTACAGTGGGCAGTCAATTGTTGTGTGTGAAACTTCATTATTGACTGCAGTATATGAATTCACTGCCAAGTCAAGCTAAAAAGTTGACCCAAGGGATAAATGTCTGGAGATCAGTGATTTACTGCCAAGTACAAGTGTGAAGATTGATAACGTGCTAGGCTAAAATGTAGTTGCTTAGTTAATGACTCAGTGTGTTGTGAAAATTAATCCTGTGGTTTATGGCTCAGTGTATTATGTGAACTCAGAAATTCAGTTGATTAAATTTAATTGGTTAATTGGTTAAAACATAGTTAATCATGAACTTAGTCATAGGGAGAGATATCAGACTCTGACACTTTCATTGCTCCCCATAAAGCTCAATTCAATATTTTTTTAAAAGAAGAGAAAGATATTGCAACAGGGAAGAAAGAACTGGGAATGGGAAAAAGTGATCTAATTATGATCACCATATTGAAATAGGGATCTAGTGCTAACTCTCAGCATGTTTCACTCTGGGCAGTCTTCAGTGGGCTATGGAGAATTGAGGTTTAGCAGCCACATGATCCCAGTCTCCTCCCACATGAACCTGTCAGTCAGCTAAATCCCAAAATTGCCTTAGAATATTTGATAGGCTAGGTAAATTGGAGACTCTCTCCAATCCTACCTATTGATTATGTTTGGTGTTAGAACTTTTGGATGGATTTTCATGCTACCAGACATTTTAGGCTGGAATTAAATTTGTAAGCTGGTTTTAGAAGTTGTTCCTACAAGAGGTTAATTTGCATTCCTGGGGGGGAGGGGTAAGTGTATTTTTTCCACCAGATTAGTAATTCTGGGAAGGGGTCTGCAGACCCTCAGTGGTCCATGAGATGCTTTGTTACAGCCTTCTCATATTCATCAGCCTGAGCCTGCTTGCCATGTCAGCCTGTGTATTGCTCAGCATGTGGTGAGAGCCTCCCCATGAGTCTAGACAGTCACTCTGTTTGCAAGGGTGGATCAGTGGCTGAAAACTGGCTCACTGAGTATTTATCTAATAATACAGTAGCAACGTGAGTACTTAGATTCAGAAAATGGTAATACAGTAATGAAGAGGCATCAGGTGCAGTTACCAACTAAAGCTGCATGCACTGTGCTAAGTGAACCTCACATAAGTATTTCACATAAGCAACCCAAAAGTACAAATAGGAAATACAGTACGATGAATTCCTAAAAATGGGATTTCACTGAACTGGAGATCTACTTACCCCGAAGTGTTTAATACTCAGATATTTCTACTCAAAAACAATTCTTGGTCTGCAAATTTGTGCTAAGAATTGCTGTTATGGAGTATGTGCAAAATAATTCAAGTGGTAAATAAATACCTAATAAAAAGGCATTTAGAAATGGAGGGGATGGAAAGCATGCAGAAATGCAACTATAATTTGTCAAAAAATGTGAACTCCCTTTTAAAGATGGAAATGTAGAAAGAGGTAATCCCCACATTTTTCAGACTTTTATTTAGGGGCCCACAATTGCAAAACGTTTGAGAAACACTGGACCAGATAATTTGGTTTATTTTGATTCTTTCTTATAGATTATTCTAAATGCAGGCTAGTTTGATAGCTGAATGTGATTATTTGATTTTAAATACTGTAAAATGTTGAGGATGGGTGGGCTCATTGAGTCAGTTTGATGTATTATTAGAAAAAAAACTGATTATCTTGGTGGGTTTAAAAAAGGGTGGATTTTCAGAGCAAATAGTTTCTTCATTACGATCAGAACAGTAGTCAGAAAATAGCTGTGTTTTTAGAGTGACAAGAGTTGATTTCACAACTGTTCCCTGCATTTGGCTGAAAATAATTGGTGTGTTTTATCAATCGTGTTTATGTTTGTCCCTTTACTTCTACTAAAACAAGATAGGCTTAGAACATTTAAGCTTTCAGCCCAATTAATTAAATATTCTTCTCTCTGTAGTGATCTACCCACCTTGAGTGTCATGCTTTCCTAACAACTGATTTTGGTTTTTTTGGAGAAAGCAGCAGGCATCCTGTTTCCAATTTCCTTCTCTTCTTTTCTGTCTTGGTTTAAGGCTGCAGTCCTGTGCATCATTACTTGAAATTAAGTTCCCCTAAACTCACTGAGATTAACATCTGAGTAAATTAAGATTCCAGTATTGCAACATGTTAGAGCAGTTTTTCCTTAAGAAGTAAACAGAATTAGAGAAGGTCCTCTTTGGGGATGTGAGATAGTTTGCCTTGTTCTTTTTTCCTCCCCCTTTTCTCCTCACAGGAAAGTTAGACTAAGAAAGAATGCCTATATTTGCATGATGCACATATGTATGGTTTACTCTAGTCACTTTTCTGGGTTTGCATAATACACTGAATCATTAGCTAAGCACATGGACTAGATTGGCAAAACAGGCTAAGTTTAAATGTAGTTAGCTAATTTGTGGTTGTGCGATCAGTACTTCTGACTTGGCTAAGATCAGTGGGTTTCACAGCTGAGTGGAATTTCAAGCAATCCTAGGCCAACTCTCTCATCTCCTCTTCCCAAACTTGTGCCTTTCAGATGTGTTTGGCTTATGAACCCACCATACTGGTAATGGGTACAGTATCAACACTATTGAGCAATGAAGAAATAGAGTAAAGTGATATAGATACAGAGTTTAGAGATAATTGGGATGGGTGGAGGTGGGGTAGCACAAATGAACAGTGGATACCAAATGTCTATGGAAGGGGTAAGATTTTAAAGGAGCATTAACAGAGTTTGATAATTTAGTGATTCTGATGGTTTAAACATATCAGCAATTAAGAGATGTACAATCTGAAGTCCCAGGACTGGATATGGTCCCAAAGAAGTTGTTACCAAATTAAGTATCTGCATGGCTAGTTATATTAACTATATTTCATTTAAAGTAAACATAAAGGTAGAGATAGTGAAGTATGATGGTTAAGGTATTGAACTGGATCAGTGAAACAGAGATTTATGTTTCCATTTACCATGGAGCTTGCACAATCACTCTCCAACCTCATAGGGTAGTTGTTATGGAAATAAAATTCATAGACCTCTCAGAGAAAAATAATAACACATAAATGCAACTGCCGAGTGCCCTAGTTTATATTTTTTAGAGTATGATCCCAGCATGCTACTCTAAGGCTGAGACTGGCCCTCCACAGAGAAAAAGCTGGGTATCCCTCTTATAGATGGTTGGGAAAGCTCAACCTGAATGTTGCCCCTAGCTTTATCGGCATTCCCCTTGTTGGGAGAGGAAATGGTTCTTAACCAGAAAACATGGCAAGACTTAAGAGAGATCTCAGAAAAATTAGGTGACACCTGAGGCTATTGAGCAGGCTTCCCCAACCTGATGTTGTCCACCAATTACAGATTTCCAGCTATGATATACAATTGTGTGTAAAAGCAAGGTTCTGTTGAATAATATGTTCTGCCATTAGAAAAAATTACTTCCCTGTTTCATCTATGAATTAGGAAACTCAGGCTTTTTCCAAATCCACTAAGCCTGTCCTAAAAATGGCATAATAGGTCAGAACATAATCCTACAGAGATAAGCATACTAGCTGTTGCAGCTTAAGAGCTCTGTGGGGTGAAACTCTCACCTTGTCTACCAGATCCTCAGGAGACCTGAAACGCAAGATATGCTGCTATGCATCAAGAGAGGAAAGTCTTTGTTTGGACCTTGCTCACAAGTCCCTGCTCACAAATCAAAGGCAATAAGTATATTTGAAAGAATGTGGGTGATTTTAGCAAAATAGTTCAAGGTTTTTAGGAATTAAAAAAGAAATGGAAAAAAATACCTTGTTCCCCTGTGTCATTAAAGTGTGTCATTGTTTTCCTTGGCAGGTGGCTCTCAGTTATATTTTTCCAGGCAGTGTAATCCTCTGTGGCCATTATGGGATACAGTTTCAGTCCAAATGGCCAAGCTCATGTGCCATTGTGTTCTAAGCTATTGTTTATGTGCTTCTGATGTCAGCTGCAGTTTCATTGCAGAGCAGTCAAACAATAATGACATGCCATTCTGTTACTGACACATATGACAACACAGATCACATAAACCTACCAATGTTTCAGAACCCAGAAAAGGATTCCAAAGATTCCCAGGAGGCTTCCGTGGGCATGTTTTAGAGCACAAGTACTGGTTGCTGCTAAACGTCTTTATGCACAAATTGCAGATTACATTAAAATGTGTAGAATAAAGTCTTAATCATTTTTGTTTTTGTTTCTTTATAAAAGTTTAGGACAAAGCTAGATGTAATGCTTTTCAGAGAATTAGCAATTCCATGGATTGGATTGTTAGGCTAAGAAGCTCACACTTGTTTGGTGGAAAGAAAACAAGGGCCATTAACACCTTGCCTCTCACTAGTCTGATTCCACATGCATTATTTCCACTGGAAGGAAAACTAGTTACTATCTTAATAGGGCTCTGCTCTACCAGTCTTCTCAAGATGTTTAAAAATCTTTTGATGTGAAGAAGTAAAGTAGAGAAAACAAATTCAACCTGAATATCAGGCTGTGCTTAAGATTTGAGAATTGAATTTATATTGAAAATTAACCATGCTATTCATAAAGCCAATTTTATCTACCTTTTGAATGTGTAAGATATATCTTGATATATTTGGCTACCAAGAGCACAAACTTAAAAATATCTTTCTGTGCTGGCTCAGGTTGAGAGGTAAAAATCATACCTATACATTTAATTAGGTTCACCCAGTGAATTCCATAGTGGTTAAAGAGAATCATGTAAAAAAGCAAAATAAAACTGTTGAAGTACTGCTTCTTTGGAGAAAGGTGTGGATATTCTGGCCTTTGTTTGATATAGTGGTAATCTGTAGATCAGGATGTGAACCCTCCTTGTTTAACATGGAGAAAAATACAGTACCGAGTCTTGTCAGTTTCGATTAAACGAAGTCTAGTTCACTGATCAGCAGCTGGGTTTCAGGTAGACCTGCTTACTGCTTTTGTACTACTTGTCATAAATCAGATTCTGCATCAGATCCCTGTAGGCTGGCATTGTTTCTCTCACAAATTTTGGTTTAGTATGATGAGTAGACATGGCACTGATTGAGGACAGTACTCTAGCATTTCAGCTTTCTAAGCTATTTCTGGAAATGCCAGGAATTGAACTGAATTTTCTATATGGGAAGCGTAGGCTCTACTAGATTATACAACTAAGTGAGAGTCCTTCCCTGCAAGATAGATTTTGTGACTTTCAATCCACATTATTAATAATATTGTTTGGATTTTATTTTTCTGAGGGATCAGAACAGTTTGGGTTTTGTATGGGGGAGTTGGTAATGTGAACCAGTTTCTTGCTTAAAAAAGAAAAGAGTCTTCAGTTTTTTAATTTCTGCTGTACAATGGGAAGATACAGCCATTAACATTGGGCCATTTGGTTTACTGTTGTGGTAATTTACTGTTTCCCTTCACTAATTTCATTTGATCCCTAAATCAAGTAATTTATTTGCAACAAGAAAAAGTTATTTGAATAAATCAGATATCAAATACTGATCTTTGGTGGTATCTGTATGTGCTTGCAAGGGTTGCTGTGTCCTTTAAGTGATTATAGTGGGCTAGCAGTTCTGGTTGACCTTTTGGTGACTCCATGCTCCCACACAAATACCGGTATACAGGCCACATCAATACTGTCAATACACATAAATTAGTACTGGCTCTACAATCAAGCTTCCAGATTACTCATATTTATTCTGCTGATGGAAGATTTCTGGATTCTTTCTGCCTCTGTTCCATTGATGTCCATCCTGTGGATAAATAGCGCTTACTGAAATGCCATATAATCTCTTTGATGTGGTAGAAAAGGCTTGCATCAGCCAAACAAGCCTACTTCCAAGAATAACCTAGGAATGTGTCTGTTTCAGCTCTTGCCACACTGAGTCAATCACTCTCAGAGTAAAATGAGACATACCTTCCTGGCTGAAAGTGTGGTGACAGCAAAACCCAGGGCTGAAGGTATAGCTTTATTCTCTTTTGAACAAAAGTAATCTTAGGATTGATTGACCCAAGACAGCCTTTCCTGCCTACAGGAAAGCAAAGCATAAAAACACAGATACATGTAGATTTTCCATCCATAGAAAGAGAAGCAAAGAAACATGTTATGTCATGTCATGTCCCTGTGGTCAGGAGCTCAGCAATGATTAATCCCAAATCATACTAGCACAAGGGCAGCCATGAGCCTTCCTGGCCTAAGGATTTAAAAATAAAGACATCCTCCAATTAAATGATAGCTTAGCCTCAAAAGATTACATCCCATAACCCCTGCAATTTCTCAGCCTTGCAGGAAACTGAGACTTCAGAAGGAACCTTAAGTCTAAAGACAGCAACAAGTAGGGTGGAGCTAAGCCTTCTTAAGCCCTCAATTGTTCAAGACAAGGCCTTAGACAACAATTCTTTTAATGAAAGTTCTAAGCTTGTAGCTTCCTGCACTGAGCTCTCCAAGGTCCTGACTATTCTTAGTTTTGCCAGAGCCAAACCTTCCACTTATTGGCTGTGTATGCATATGTTTAACTGGGTCAGGAAGTAAGGTTGCATGTTGTGTGAAGAGCTAAGACTGGTTATTACTGAGGTTAAGGGAGTTCGTTTTAGCTCAAACAACTCTGTCGTTTGGAGCTAAACTAACTTTCTCTAGTCAGCTGGGTTATGTGAGGAAGAGGATTAAATGAGGGATAATTATTTTTGTTATGGAATATATCTGAAGTCACAGAATAGTGCTACAAAAATGGGGCTTCTCTAGGAACTCCACTTTTCATCACCTAGCAGCCACAAAGGGTAGATAGTGGAAAAAGGAAAGGAAGTGAATGGAAGTACTTAAGTGGCCCCCAACTCTGTCCAGGGTGCTGACTCTAGTTGGTCCATTATACAGCCACTTTTTTGGTGACTACTAGGTGTCAAATATGGCTTCTTCTTATTTGACTGGAACATCATATGCTGCTTCTACATGGGAATAAATATTTTACTGAATAGCAGTTGACTAGGTCAGCTGTGTCGTATGAACACACCGCGGTGTTGATTCTTACAGGCTTCTGTGAGGTTTCCATCTGTGCCAGGACACATTATAGCTACTTTGTTTCAGCTCAGAGTGATTTGCTGAAGACAAGGCTCATGGTTTCTTTTCCATCTAACTTTGTACACATATTAAAATATTATTGTTTTCATACCGTGATGCTAACATAACTTCCATTAGTCCATAGCAGAATATATGGAAAGATTGCATTTTTGGCTAAGAAATGCTTTCAGTCAGTTAATCAGGCATTAGCAGGATTGCTGGGACAGGCCACTGTAAATTAGTTCAACTGACATGCCAAGCCATAGGCTGGGTTCATATAGTGCTTATAACATACAACATGCTAAGCTCAATTACCGTATTTTTCCGACAATAAGACGCCCCCATGTACAAGACGACCCCCACTTTTCCAGCCCAAAATTAAAAAATCAATATTTTAAAGATAGTGCAGAACACATTTTTATTTAGTAATTAGTTAACATTTACCTGATACACTCGGTGGGAGGAGGTCCAAACCGTCTCTCTGCAGCTCTATTTCCAGGCTCTTTTGCATAACTGATTACATTCAAGCACAAGTGAAACTGCAGATAGCTTGTCTCTGCAATCAGCCTTCCTCTAATTGGTTTGTTCAGCATCAGCTGACGTCAGTTACATCAGGCTCGTGATTGGAGGAAGTCTGTTTGGGAGACAAGCTATTTCACTCGTGATTGGAGGCTAGCAATAGGAAGAAGCCTCTCTGCAGAAACAAAGTATGGGCAGTTTGGAACCGCGATTCTCAGCTGACTTCCTTGAATAAGACGCCCTTTAGTTTTTAGGGTAAGGATTTTAGAAAAAAGTATCATCTTATAGTCGGAAAAATACGGTACTTTTAACCTTAATTAGGTTTTTTTCTGGTTTAGCATGTTGTGTGAATCCAGCCCATTTAGTTAATTTATGATTCAATATATTGTGTTGCCATAAACAATACATTAATTCGGCAACCAGGTTAAGCATGTTTTGGGAACCCAGTGTGAGTATGGCTTAATATGACATTCAAATTGTTGTTTGTAATCAAGGCTTGCTATGGGCTAACTTGCTTTTACCAGTCTGGCATGTTGGCTGATCTTGGACTAATGGTTACATTATGGTTATGCAATCAATAGTACTTCAGGTACAGGTGCATAAGGTGCAAGGTACAGATATGTAGCAGAGCTGCTCTAATGGCCTCTTCACTGTTCCTTCTTTGATTTTTTTTAACGGTGTATGGGCACAGCCAAAACGTTTTGAAAACAAACACATCAGGTTAAGGATTAGCCTTTCCTCACTCTATACTTGGAGGCTGTAATGCAGATTAATTTTGTTATTGATTTTTACAACTCCCCCCACCTCTCCACATCTCACAAAAACCCAGCAACCCAAGTACCCCACAGCTGAAATGGAAATAAATCAGTTTAGCTCTTTAACACTGCTGACTTTGTGAAAATGAAGAAGAATCCAGAAGAGCTGCTTTACAGCTGGTTCAGAATCCTCGTGTGGACATGCCCATAGCATCCTACAGCCATTCCAATTTCTAGATTTTCCAAACTGGGGGTTTTTATATCCCCACATGTTAAAATTTATTCTTAGATGCACAAATGTGACCACACATGTATGTACTAGATTTATGTATTTCTAGCAATTTTGTTGTTACAGTGTTAGGTTTATTGTGGTGCTTCAGTAAAAAAGCAAGTCACTGAAAATTTCATTTGAATTTTACTGTTGTGAGAATTTGTTTTTTGTTTTGGAGGGTTGCCTAACTTATAAGACTTCTATAGATTCAACATTTATCCATCCTGTGATTAAAAATCTTGGCCAAATGTTCTATATATTATGTATCCACTGTATATCATTTGCTATGACCACACACTGAGTTAAGCATGCAGGCAGTGTGTGGTCAGCAGGAAAGGGAGAGTCTTTCAGAAAGGTTGATACAACCTTCAACTTTATAAGAACACATTTTGTTCCAACAAAGTTCCAGGGATTCCAGTAACTGAGTATTTCCAGACCCCTAAGCAACTTTTCTGTTCCATATATGTCTCTCCAAGATACATGGAGAAGCACTGTCATGTGTGGGATAAGGAAAGTCTGCCAACAACTATATTTGTTGCTTCACTGAAATAACCTCTCTGGTGGTTCTGGGGCAGCAGTTCTCACTAGGTGGGTGGTCTGTCTTAAATTATAGGTGAACCAAACTGGATTGTTATACAGAACATGGACTAAGGTCAAATCATGTATTCATGTGTTCCATGAAGTAGAAAATGTCTAATACAAGAATCGTTGGAAGGCCAGACTTTAATTCTATACCAACTCTGATGTAACTCACCTTGGCCTCTTGGGAACATGGACTGTCTTCATGGGTTACATTAAAAAAAAAAAATCTGTTCTTATTCACAGCTGCTCCTGTATCTTTGTGTGTGTGTGTGTGTGTCTGTTATAATCAAAAACAGGCCATGCTGAAGCTGAGGTGGCTTTGGGGAAAGAGTATGGTAAATTATGGTTCATAGTAAATATTTCTTTTGCAGATGCAGCTTTTGGATAAATTCCCTATTGAAGGAGGCCAAAAAGATCCCAAACAGAGAATCATCCCATTTCTTCCAGGTAATAATTTAGTGATTAATTTAAGTATTCTGATTGACAGATAGTATTAAAATCCTGGGGGGGGGAAATTAGACAATTCTGCCTCAGGTGAAGAGTCAAGATTAAATTTTAGGCAGGATATTTGAAGCAATGCCAATTCCTAGGTTATAGAAATTTCTGCTGTAGAAATTGAAAGATAGAGTAAAATATAAAACCAGATCTGCAATCTCTTTTGTTCAGTTGGGAGGGTGATTTTTAACCTTGGCTTGAGGCTAGTATCATGTACAAAAAGAAAAGCTAACTTTACAATATATTTACAGGATCTTATGTAGTAAGTAATCAGGAAAAACATTTTGAGGTTATGGTGATTAGTTCAGTGAAACATTTCTACTCAGTATATAGCGAAAGAGAACATGTCAAATGCTCTATTCAAGATTTTCAAAGTAATATTTTAAAAAGGAACAGTATTTAAATCTGTACTCTTTCTATATTTGGAATAGTGTATACTTTCTATATTTGGAATAGTTCTATCAGTTTGGAACAATCATGCCATGTGATATGGCAATTCCAAAAAATATCACATCAGGGAGAAATAGAAGGACTCCCAACTTACATTGCTCCTAGACAATATGGCAAATTATAATGATTGGAATTGCAATTCAAAGTATCTGGAGAGCCTTGGACTAAAACAACACTAAACTGAGGAAAAAAAGGTCTGGAAAGCATCAGAGTCAATAATGTGAATTCATGTTAGCAAGTTTTCTGGAATTGTCCACATCAAATGGCCATTGTGGGATAGAACCTATGCAAGAGTTCAACTGATTCCAAGCAGATATCAAAGACAATTGGAAATGTGTTTCAGTGGCTAAATAAAATCCACACATTAAAACTAAACTAAATCAAATCAAATCTATTTAATTATGATCAGTGGCCAGCAAGGTGAAAATACAGAAACAATGACCAGATTGAACAAAAGCAGTGTATTGGTCATATAAAACCTAAAAGTAAAGACTTAAAAAATGGGGAAAAAAGGAAAAGTTGGACAAGATACAATGAAACAATATAAAAAAATAAAATAAACTTGAAATAGAATAAACTAAAGGTATATAAAATAAAAAGGGGAAAAAACCTCATAATGTCAATATTCCAATATTATTTCATTTTAGGCCTTTTTATCAAAATTGCTACAGATAGAAACTTGGCAACTCAGTTGGTGATGGTGGGGTTCCAATTTGCAAATGAGAAAGTAACCAGCTCTCCCTCATTACAGATTTGGTTTTTGTTAGGAGGTGCTAAAGGTCCGTCTGCATGTAAATTAGCATAGAAAGGGCAGTGGAAAAATACATGCAATGGTCTCAGGTTCATTCTGACCACAAGTACAACATCACTTAGTAAATGGAGTCCTACTGTGCCTCCCATCTAATACTGCTGAGGGTAAGACACTAAAATGAGCCAAAAATCTACGTTGCAAACAAGATTGAATAAGTAGTTTGCAGGTATAAAAGGTTTCCAAATTGGAAGCCACCACTGAAACATTAAAACTAAAAGATGCAACTGATAAAAGTGTAGTTTCTTTTGGCCCTCCTTTCATTGTTTTTTATTGCTTCTGTATTGCTGTGATTTGACACAAATAATATCACATTAATTGCTTATGTACAAAGAAAGCCGATGCGTGCTTGAGAGTTTCAGGAATTCAAGCCAACGACAATAGTATTAATCTCCTTTAGTTCTTACATGATTTGCTGAGTAAGGAAGTATATATTAATACAATTTGCTTCATGAAGAGTAGTTTCATCTGTCTCTACACAATTGTTCCTAGAACTTTGTCAACTCCAGGAGCTCTAGTTTATCGTTGATTACTGGTACACATATGATTGAGACCATCTTTCTCTTGTTTTATTAGGTGTTAGATGCAGTATGGCAACTGACTTAGGTTGACTCTTTGCACTGAATAAATATGGATTTGAAGTTCATTAAAAGATTAGCTTTTGATTTTAACTCAAGGTTAAGAACAAGTTATAGCAGAGGGGTTGGAGAGAGAATGAAGGAAGCATGTAGAAATATAAAAGCTTATCTCAAGCTACTTTTGTCTTCAGGAAAATCAGGAACAACTAGTAGCAACTAGCAAACTAGTAATAACTTCTATGCAAATGGAGCTTCAGTGCAATCCAGTATTTATGCTGCATGAGAAGTAAAGTCCCACGTCATTCCTAATATTAATGGATACAATTCCCCATTTTTTTTTGCAAAATGGGGGCAACAGGTTTCCTGGGCAAGTGTTCAAAAACACATATCTACTCTTCTGGAACTCTCATTCTTAGCACTTCTAGTTTCCCAATAGGCTATACATCTGCCTGCCTGCCTGCCTGCCTGCCTGCCTGCCTGCCTGCCTGCCTGCCTGCCTGCCTGCCTGCCTGCCTGCCTGCCTGCCTGCCTGCCTATCTATCTATCTATCTATCTATCTATCTATCTATCTATCTATCTATCTATCTATCTATCATATTTATATAGCCGTCCATCTCACACAAGGTGACTCTGGGCGGCGTACAACAATTAAAAAATAAATACATAAAAACAACTACATATAAAAAAACTGTAAAAACACACAAAACAGGAGGGAATAAAAGTAATAAGGGAGCCATTGTAAAATCTCCCTGGTCGCCTGGGAGCCCCAGGCCTGATCACATAACCAGGTCTCGAGGGACTTACAGAATGTTAAGAGGGATGGAGCTAATCTTACTTCCAGGGCAAGAAGGTTCCACAAGGCGGGTGCCACAGCAGAGAAGGCCCGCCTCCTGAATTTGACCATTTCTTCTACATTCTGGTATATCTTAAATAGCCATTACTTGATGCTTATTTTGGCAAAATCTGCTTATTCTTCTCACCCCTCATCTGACTGGCTCCAACTGACTTACCCATTTTCCCTTATCGAAAGCTATTTACTTGGTAAGTATGTTTTCTTCTGCCCTCCACACTGTTAGCTCAGTGTTGAACATCTGCTTTGCATGTTCCAAGTTCAGTTGTCAGCATCTCCAAGTAGAACCTGGAAAGATTCCAGTTGAAAATCCTGGAGAGTTGTTGCCATACAGTGGCTGGGTATACACAACAGATTGGGTGAAATGTGATTAACTAGTTTGTGGCTACCTAGGTTTGTAAACCTAGTGCAGTTGGTTTACAATTTTTTGTATTTTACAAAACTAAGCAATTGGCTTAGTCAAATGACAAAACTAAGTCATTGTGCTAATATTATGAATACAGTCTGTTCTAATAATATTGGGGTACATGGATCAGAGGTCTAGCTCAGTATAAGGCAGCTTCCTGTATTGTTAATTCTAGTTAGCTCCTTCTTACTTGCCTTTGATATCATAATGGCTAAAGGAATCACAGTATTTTGTGAATGACATAACAACATAAATGGTTCTTTTTAATGGCATGTTATATTTCAGGAATGGACCTGTAGTAGACTGACATCTATTGGTAGGTGTCTTGGTGATTTGCGGCACAATAGGATTTCTGATTCCTAATTCTGTAAGAATAAAAATGCTAAAATAGAATTCTAACAATTCAGATACTGTATTGTGAAGGAGTATTTGAAGGAGGAGTTGTTTTGTGCAGAAGGACCATGAGTTGATTCTATAGTGATCACAAATTCCTATTAGTGTATAGCTGCCTGCCTATTTGATTTTGTTCTGGATAATGGATCTCAGAGGTCTAGTAAAATATATAACAATCCCCACAAACTTGAAATTTGTTTGCATCTGCAAATGAGAAGGGGGGAAATGTAGAAACCTCATTTCTGTTAATGTGAACTCCTTTCCATGTATATGATGGAAAACAAATATTAGTCTCTAAGATCATTTTTATATCCAAGAATACCACTGGGTCAGAAAGAGGACCCACAACATAAGCAAGGCTATAGTAATAAGCATCCTGTGTGTGTGTGTTTGTGTGTGTGTGTGTCGCATTTGCAATTAATTATCCCTAGTAGTATCCATTTTGGGACTGGATTCCTCCCCCCCCCCCCCCAGGATTTGCAAGAGTGTCTACAACACATTCTCAAAGTTCCAATTGTGTCACCAGCCCCAGAAAGATGGTCACCTAGCCCTACTTTTAATATTTTCTTTTATTCTTTTATTATTGTTTATGTTTTCTTTTATTATTTTAGCTGAAGACACTTTTCTTAATTTGCTACTATATAGAGTTGAAAAGGGCAGGCTGCTCTGAAACCCCCCCCCCAACACCTTTTAAAATTAACAGCTTGTTCATTGAAATAACTCTTATCTATCAGAAAAAACAGTATTGAAATAAGTGGCTCCTTTATTAGTAAATTTGTTGTATTTGAACAGCTGAAACTTTTCATTTGTTAAAACAAATGGAAATAATTCGTAATTGAAAAGCAAGCCACAAGAAGTTAATGATGAAATGCTGATTTTAGAAAGATATCAGAGTCTTTTCCTGCAAAGAAAGATTGCCGTAGTAAAACAATGACTCTGCCTGTTATTTCTATTCAAGAAGATTCTCCAAGTATTGTAGCCTTACTGTTTATGTGCATGCTGTGTGTACTTTTTATAAGAAACCTAATGGATTTATGATGTACACAGAACTTAACCTTATAAATAAATGCATTTGTAAGCCCAAGGACAATCCCAGTTGTTTATTTTAGAAAATTGGATCCTTAAATGGGAACTCCACACAGATTGCAACTTAAAATGCAATAAATATGAGCTTAGCAACAAATACAGTATAGAAATTAAATAATCAAATTCTCATAAAAGAGGAACATCAAACAATTGAATCATTTTTAAAATGCTGCAACAGGAGGTCAAAACAAAGTTCACAATGGAAAAAAAGTTTTGCTGCAATGCTAACATTGAACAGAGGCAAGGTCAATCAATTTCTTTCAAAAAGGAGTTCTACCATCTAAATATCAAAAGTTTCTGCCCTGGTTAAGCAATTTTCTGAAGAAGAAGGCCTCATTCATGTAACATTCACATGTGAACAGGCTTATATAGGACAGGATGATTTAGAAAAGATTCCCAGAAACTATTTTAAACAAACAAACAAAACCCTGCTAGGGCTGTGTAGGGCTTCAAATTTGATTCCAAGAAGGTGCTTTTGGAGTACATAGGAAAGCAATGTAGCACCTGTCTGCAACTCTTTAAAGCAGCTGCATTTTTTCCATGATCATTTAACTGGCTTCAGATGTTCCCGCTTTAAAGAGGTAAAGAAAGGTGTATGTTCTCATTTTTAGAAAGCATTGCAATTTATCACAAACCACTATCAAAATAACCAAAACCAACTGGGATGTTCTGAGATTTGAGAAGCAAGTAGTGCAATTTCCATTTGGGCATTATGCAGGGTTGCTCAAGGATACATATAAGACATACAGTGGTTCAATTTGTAGATAACAATAAGTCAGAATGCTTTAGAATTCTGACTTAGCATGTTTGAGCAAACACAATTTCCATTTAACGTCTGCTGGTTGCAGTGTAAGGCAAACCAGAAAGGCCCTCTTGCAGGATTTTTTTTCAAAGCTGGATTACTGGATGGTTCCTCTTGTAACTAGTCAGAGTCATAAGCCAAAAAGCTAAGAGACCCTGACTTGTTTAGAACACTGGCATGTTTATAATGATAAACCATGCATAGAGGGTTTGTTTAGTAACTTCTACCCACAGGAGAAGCCAAGTATGAGCAATGTTGGCACCCCTGACATACTTGCTTGATCACAAGACTTGCAAACAGTCCTTTCACGCGTTGCAGGAAATGCTGGTGTGTGTGTGCACACAGCAATTTTGTTTGCCATAAAAAAGGTGTGTGGCTACTTGAGAAAGCTTTTCAGAATACTGGCAATGACTGAGGACCTTATTTATTCAAATGAATCTTCCATTGTTTTTCAGCTATATCTGCCTGGAGCAGAGTTAATTTGGAGGAAAGCTATAAACTAAAAGGAGCATCTAATTTGGTTCTGCTACTTGTCATGGATCTTTTGTTGGTTACTAAGCCAGTGGTTAATTTGCGCACCGCTTTTTAGATTCTTGATTTTATGCTTCATGCAGTAAATTAATGAGAAATTTTAAGTGTGTGTTCATTATTTAAGTAATGTATCCCTTAACTTTGGTATGTCCAGCTTTTCTCTGGATTAAAATTGGAGGCTCATCTTTCGTCTACCCAAAAAGTATCTATTTGTGGTCTACAGAAAAAGATATAACTGGAATTATATTGTATGGGAAGGGGTATTAACATTGTGAACAATCAAGAGTTCATACAGGAGACTTGCAACTGTGTGCAAAATCTTCTCTGCCTTTGGTTGCCGTGTAAATATGTAAATGACAGCTGGACATGAAAGGAGCAGTTTCACAACAGGAGTATGGCCCAGGAACAGTCTTGCCCTCCATTTAAATGTATTATGGTGGTAGGTTGTTTTTTTTTTCAGTTTAGCCAAGAATTATACAGTATTCTCCACTATTGCAATTACACAATATTTTTGAAATGCAAATATCCATATTATATCAGATTATCTAAGGACTATCTGTGGTCCTGTTAAGGTCCTAGCCTCAGATGACCACAAATAGCAAGGGCTTTTTAGCAGTGGCTCCATACTTATGGAACTCTCTCCCAAGGAATGTAATTGGTTTCTTTGCTAATTTATTTGCTGAAAACTAGAGAGAAAGGAAAGAAGGACCTATTCAATTGGGCCACCCCAGATACCCGATGGACCATATTTGATTCCAGAGTAAACCTGGGTTTGTTCCTGCGGCTGTAAAACATGGTTCAACTTCTTGGATTGAGGAGGTGGTGATAGCCTTGGATAGGATGGTGCCTGCGCAGATTCATTCTGCTTGTACATCCTAGAAAACTCCTAGAGCACCTTTGGAGGAAATAGAAGAGCAAATATGATCAGTATGAGTAAGAGCATTTATTAAGGATTACATCGTGGCAATAAGAGTGCCAAAATTGTGCTTATTTTTCTGCTTTTATATTCTCAGACAGATAGCTATTGGCCCTATTCAAGGTGACTGGTTCCTCCTAGGTAGGGATAGGCCCTTCCTACCTACAAACATCTAGGTAGTGAAGACTATTCACTGTGAAGACTATTTGAGGCATCTGTCAGATAAAGTTGCTGGGATCCAGTCTGGATTGGACTCTGTGCATATCCTTTGGAATTGACTGAGGCATAGTGTAGTATGGTTATCTAAGAAGAATTCAAGCCTGCTGGACTTGAGGATGTGAACAGGGTCCTTGGAGTTGCAAGTGAGGTTACCTGTGTATTAGATCCATGTCCCTCTGGCTGGTTAAGGCCTCCTGAGAGATGAATGATTGGATCCAGTAGTGAATACATCCTTGAGGGAGGAGGTGGTTCTGCTGGCTCTTAAACAATGGTGTCCATCCTCTCCTGAAAAAAACATCACTGGATCCACTGATATTGGACAATTTTTATCCTGTCTCCAGCCTTCCCTTTTTAGGCCCTGGAGAGAAGGGTCCATTTGGATAAAATGGGTTATCTGTACCTTTTTCAGGCAGGGTTAAGAACAGAGTAGAGCACTGAGACAGCGTTGATCATATTTGCAGATGACATGTGGTAGGACCTGGATGGGGGTGGTACTTCCATCCTGGTCCTTTTTGATATCTCATCAGCTTTCAATACCATTGCTTATGGTATTCTTCTGGATCAGCTTCAGGAGTTGGGAATGGGGGACACAATGTTACAGTGGTTCTTCTCCTTCTTCTAAAACAGTGCAGTCAGTGTATTCTCTTGGACATGTGGCTCCTGCTTGAGAAGTAGGTGGTTGCCATGGACTAGAGGGCGTTTGCATGACTCTCCAGCAATTATGCCCATTCCTGCCCATTCAGGAGTCCCTTTTCATGGTCACTCATGCCTGCTTGGACCATTGGAATGCACTCTTCATGGGGCTGCCCAAATAACATCTAGAAGCTACATTTGGTCCAGAATGCAGTAATGTGAGTAGTTATGAGCGTACCGTGGTACACTTTTGTGATGCTTGTTCTCTGCAAACTGCCCTGGCTTCTAAGTGTTAGAAAGCCTTTCATGGCACAAGGGCAAGTTATTTGTGGGACTGCCTATTTCCAGTTATGTCCACCCATCCCATGATATCTCAGGATATCTCAGGAGTGGACATGCTTCAGGTCCCTTCCATGAAACAGTGCTGTCTAATGGAATTCAAAGGATATGCCTTCTCTCCTGTGGTGCCTGCCCTGTAGAACAGTTTGACCCCCAATATTCAGTTGGCCCCTGATTCTGTTGATCTTTTCTAAGGCTTTAAAAACTTGGCTTTTCTCCTTAGTACTGAGTTAGGATGTTGGATGAGTCTGTCTGGAAAATGCTATAGAATTTAAACATGTACTTTTGGGCCTTAGTTTTTGTTGTTTTATATTGTGTAGTTTTGGTTTTATGCATATTGTTTATCTTGTTTTGGTTTTTAAATCCTATGTTAACCACACAGAGTCACATAGACAAATTGGGCAGCCATATACGTTGTTTAAATAAATAAATGAACTATATATTTTTTTCATTTTGCTTCCAAAGTTCAGTTTCTAGTCTGCAGAAGTTTGCTTTGTAGAATTCTTGAGAAATTCAGCCTCATTCCACTGCTATGTTACACATACGTAAGACAATTGGTTGTTGTAGATGCATCCAACATTATATGGGATCAGGCCACCACAGAGGTGAGAATGATTAATTGCTTGAAATACTTAAAATACTGTTGAGTTAGTAATAGCAATCATACAATAAGCCTGAAGGTAGACAGCCAGTCTCCCATAGTTGTCAGTCTTCCACAAAATAATTGCAAACTGGTTGATCAACGTGCTTTGCTTTTAGAATAGTGAAATACTGAGTTATGACAGATTACAACATACAGTATTATGATTTGTGTAGTCACTGTTCTTGGTTAAAATGAAGGGCTAAGTATTATTTATGTAAATATTCTAGACCTTCAGTGAAATAGCTACCTGATGACTTAGGAACAAATATCATCTGTATATTCTGTTTATAAAGCTCCTCTACCACAGATCCTGGATCTGTGTTCCTGATGAAATGTTTTCATTGTTCCCTTCTCTTTCCCTCCAGTTTCTTTAATGACCATTTCCATAGCAGTCATTGCAATATCTGCCATTTTTTTCTGTCACAGAGGTCCCATGAGAATTTCCCAGTAAGCAAAACTGTATTATGACTTGTCCTTCTTCTTCCTCAGTGATAGGATTTATGACTGGGGTGCCAAATGCTAGAAGTGTTCAACATAGCAGCCTCTGAAAAATGAAGACTAGAAAGTTTCTGGATATTATTTCTGAATACTCAGTGTTTCCAGGGAATTTTAAATCCATTGAATTAAATCCATTACAACTTAAACATGAAGTTCTGAAAAACTAGAAATTTGATACTCGATTCTGGTTTTTCTATTAATGTTGACTGGTTATTTAATTATTTCCTATAAACAGTTATATGCCACCCCAATCTAAAAACTCTGGGAAGTGTACACAAGTATAAAAAGCATTAATATGCTACATAATTTGTGTAACAGAAATAGTCACCCACAGTCCCTAAGGGCCAGGTCTGCTGTAACAAAATGGCTTTTGGTGCTATACAAAATGAACATCCACAGGAGATGTTCCATAAGGTGGGGACCACTACTGAGAAGACCTGCAGCTTTTTAGCCAATACCTGAGGGGGAAGGATCTCAAGAAGGCCCCTGTATAGGCACCCAAGCAGGACAGGCACAATCGTGTCTGGTAAGATAGTCTATGATATATTCAAGTGCCACACTATATAAGGCTTTATAGGTAATAACTATGGAGTCCTTGGGGTACTCTGAGTTTGGTTGTTTTCTTTCAAACATTTCATTACCTGGCTAGGTAACATCTTCAGTGTTAGAATGGAGTGGAGTTTGCTCTCTGTTTATATACACTGGCTTCCCTGCCTGTGTTGGTGGTTCCGCCCCCCCCATCCCAGTTCCTTGATTAGGGTATTGTTTACTGCTTGATTGTATGTCTGGTGATAATCTTGATGTTAATCTCTGCTTGTCTGGGTGATGATTGCTGGTGAGATGTTCTGGTCTTCTGTTTCCTTTTTATTGTCTCTCTTGAATAGCGTGTAGATGTTGTTTATCTCTATGTGCCTGTTGATGGCTACCTTGTCTGAATACCAAGCTTCCAGGAATTCCCTTGCATTTTTTGCATTTAGCTTGGTTAAATGTGAAATTTAATGCCAAAAAAGGACTGAACTTTCTAGAAGATCAAGGTGTTTACTGATGACCAGCACCTATGTCTTTCCCCTGAACTTCTTTCTCCCCATCCAGTCCTTAGTAGCTACCAGGCACTGGTTCAAAACTTTCACAACATCTTCAGTTAGGCCTGGGGTGGTGATGTATATAATTCAGCATCAGCATACTGGTTAGACCTCACCTTAAGGCAACGGATTACCTCCCCAGTGCCTTCATATAGATATGAGAGGAGACAGGACTGAACCCACTGGCGTTCCACATTGGAGCAATCATAGGCTCAATTACTCCTACTCATGCCTACCAACTGGAACCATCCACTCAAGTTTTGCCCTCAGCCTCCAACCATTGCAGATGGTCCAGAAGATACCATGGTCTAAGGTACTGAATCCTGTGGAGTCCTTGGGGTTTTCTGAGCTTGGTTGTTTTCTTGCAAACATTTCATTACCTGGCTAGAATGGAATAGGGTTTGCTCTCTGTTTATACACAGTGGCATGCCCTGTATATAAACAGAGAGCAAACCCCATTCCATTCTAGCATTGAAGATCTTACCTAGCTGGGTAACGAAATGTTTGCAAGAAAACAACCAAGCTCAGAGAACCCCAAAGGACTCCACAATTGAACCCTGAGCTACACATATTCTCTTCTATTGGTACAGAATCCTGCATAAAGTGTTATTAGGATTAGGAGTGACATTCCTGCCATCCTGATCTTGTCAAATGTCCCTAAAAAGGGAAGTTTGGAGATGGGGCACGTCTAGTTTTCTAGCACGGCTTCATCAAGAGATGGCTTTTTCAAGAAGGACATACCACTCTTTCAAAGCAGGTAACATCACACCTTCCCGCAGAGAGGCATGAACCACCTTCTGAATCTGGCCACAAACACGCCCTCCCCAGCTACCTGAAGGAGCCAGGAGGGCATGGGTACACCCCACAAGTGGTGGAACTCATGCTATAGAGCACTGTATCCTTCCTAAAGTTCTGTAAACTCAAAGGAATCCCAGATCTCAGTGTAAGATGTTACCCCCTTTCACCTCACATGGCTCTGTCTAACTAGTGTACAGTTAGTGTACATAATTACACTATGTACTCCGTTCATTTTTAGTTGTTAGTAACACATGTAAATAAAGAAAATCTATGAACAGTATCACTGTGAAATGGGTGAGAATATTTCTAGAGTTCAGCTGAATAATGGAAACATATTTGTAAGGTGGGGCTTTGAGAGGGGGGAGGAGTGGCACTTTTAAAGGTTGTTTCCTAAATTGCATTGTGAGTATAGTAAGAGTAAGCAGAGAGGAAACTGGGAAGGTGTAAACAGGACACATCTATGATGAAACCAATAACCTGTATTCTACATTTCCTTATACTGTACCATCACATTTTCCAAATGAAATGCAGTGCCTTACACTGGCAGTGGTTAACTGATACTTTTTGGATGATCTCCAGATTCCATGGGAAACACTAACTTCTCAGAAACATTTTCCCCCACACCTGGATGTTTGCGTCAGTTTTGTCTATGCTCCACCCACATTCCTGCAACTGGCAACAGCAATAGGTGAGGACTGCAATGACGCTAGGAACTGCCCTAGTTGAAACAAGTCTGCAAGAACCTGAATATCTGCAAACGACCTTTTTTCCTTCTTCAAGACGTGCCTGGCTTTTGCTTTCATTGTCTCTCATTCACAGGGAAAGCAGACTTCCAACCAATGAACTGCATTTCAGGTGGATATGCATTATGTATGTATGTATGTATGTATGTATGTATGTATGTATGTATGTATATATATATATATATATATATATATATATATATATTATTTTTTTTTAATTTCTGGAGAATAGAGCAACTCAGGCAAGACAAGTGGGCAGTCTGTGGTTACACAAGGAGCTTTTTCAAGGACTGTATGATTTAGGCCACTTTATCTAGATGGTGTGAATAATTATTTGAATGCGATCTTTTCTCCTGAGATTGCAGGAGAATTCTGCAGGCTTCATATCAGGTTGGCTCTTCCTGATAGAACTGAGTGGGGAGTTATTAAATTATTTTCGTGCTGCTTTTATGTTTTGATGAATACTGCAAAATACCCAGAGCATTTCTTTTCCTGCACTGCCTTATTAATATCTTAGGGAGGCAAAGTTTTCAGTTATCTGAAACTGGTCAAACTAGTCAAACTTTATAAAAGATTCAACATTTCTGAAATAGACGGTTTCAGGTTAACCTCTCAAATATCAAATACAATTTCTGCATTTCCAGAGGGAGTGGAAAACATTTACTATGCATTCCTAAGTACCAGGTATATCTCACTGTTCGGTAGGGCTTTCTTCCCAGGTAGGTGCATACAGAATAGCAAGTTTGGACCTCTCAATCTGTATCTCGCGCTTTCCATTTTTATTCCTCATGTAGCTACCATAGTCTGTAAAACATGAGTTGGAAATGATGTAGGGAATCAACCAGTTTCTCTGCTTCCAGCCTTTTATCTACATCAGCCCAATAATCTTTCAGAATACAAGCCTATACAAGTTTGTACACAAGTCAGCTGTCCTGAGTTCAAGGTAAGTGTTAGTATAGCCTTATTTACACACTGACAAGCTATGAGAGGGATACAGATATTTCTGCTCTTGACCTTATATTGGCAAGCTTTTACAATCTGGCACTCCTAAGATAAAGCTAGTGCCAAGCTTTTCTATTATGTTTGTTAGTAAGATGAAAATCATATACTAACTTAAGACAGTTTCTGTTGTTTCAGCTCAGGTATTAATACATAGTTCCAACATGTATTTTATATGATTGTTTATTGAAATATTTCTTTTATTGTCTGTGTAGGCAATGCTTATAATGCCTCCCATATCTAAATGATCTCAAAGTGGAGTACTGTACAGAAAGAAAAAATACTAAAAATACAATAAAGTGAAAAATACTAATAAAATACTAATAAAGTGAAAAATTCAGTATTTTAAATATTTAAAATGAAGAGGGGTGTTCAAGTTAACATTCAACACTTGCATAAGAATGTTCCTGGTTATAATGACAAGAATCCGTGAATTGGGTCCAATTTAGTCTGAACTGATTTGGACATACCTGTATTTGCAAATATGATTTGTTGAGTGGATTTGACTGACTAGGTCTGAACTGATTTGGAGGGTTGAATATTTACATAAACCTAACGGATAAATTTTGACCATATGCTTAAAACATACCACAATTGGCATCTTCCAAATACCTAGAGAAAGTGTCACAGAGAAGGTCCTCTTTTAAGTAATTGACAAATGGCAATATGAAAGTTGTGCTACAGTCAACAAAAGGTTTCTTAGTGATCATACACGTTCTTAGTAATCATACAAATGGGGAAGGCCATTTGCCAAGTAACTTAGCTCCAACTTATTCAGGGCATTATATGCTAGCATGAACTAAGATTGCGTCAGCACTAGGATCATATGTATGTGACCAGGACCCCACCAATATTTTGATTGCTGCATTCTTGATTCAGACCAAAACCAAAAGTAGTTCCACATAAGATGGATAGATATGTCATATTTCTTTTAGACATTCTGTGCAACAGTGTCTTATTGCTAAGGGACTGCCAACATGGTAACACAGAGGACTGGGGTTGGGGAAGGCATTTGTTCTCCTGGAAGTAACTGTCACTTTTTAAAGCACCAGAGGTAGAAATCAAAATTGATTCGGAGGAGGAGCTTCTTCTAAGATCTATTATTAGGCCTTATATATAAGACCTTCCTGGAAGCTGCTAGCACAAAAGATGTATCACTTCTTAGCTCTGTTCATAGAATTTCACAAGATTTCTGTCAGTTTGTCTCTTGAATAAAATATTTGGAAATTGCAACATAGAAAATTCATTATTTTTCTGCAGCAAAAAGGTTGTATAAAGATTGAGTGACTGATTATGTGTCATCAAGTTGGTGTCAGTGCTTAGCAGCTACATAGGTAGATTTTCTCCATGACAGTCTGTCCCTAACTTGGTCCTTCAGGTCTTCTAATGGTGTCCCCATCACCACTGTAACTGAGTCCATCCACTTTGGTGCTGGTTGTCTTCTTCTTCTCTTTCCTTCCACCTTTCCCAGCATTAGAGCCTTCCCCAGAAAACTAGTCTTTGCATAATGTGTCTGAAGTAGGATGATTTGATGCATAAGCGTATTAGGAAAGTGTTTTGTTTTGTATGTATTGGCTAGATGTATGTATCTAATTTTCTGCAAAATTTTAAAGATCTGCTGTTCCATTTTAGCTTCATGATAAAGCTATCCCTTGTCCATGTTAAAATAACAATCATTGTAGAAAATGTAAGGTACGTTCTATATAATACAACGGGAACAGATTTCTTGTCTGCTCTAAACATACAGGGAATGTATAATATATTAGAAGAAAATGGCTACACTTTGGTGATGCCAAAAATGTCTGAATGTAAAATGAGATAGGAATATCTGGGTAGAACTGTCACTGTCAAAATATGTATTTTAGAACTTGCCTCTTGTACAATTAGAACACTAGATTATTGTTTGAAATGTCACAGGAAAAAATGTTTGTGATACTATCATACTATGCAGTCTTGAGGCTACTGATTCAGGAAAGGGATATTTTAGGCAAAGGTATGGAATGAAATAAATCTAAACTGCTCAGTTTGTTCCAACCTGGTTAATGGAAGAAACAGGTAATGTGTTTGTTCTCGTTTTAAGAGCTAAGCCTTTCTAGGTGTTAATATTGCAAATTCTTGTCACAGGCAATGTAATCTAATGGAGATAAGATGGATTTTTCAAAAGAGCTAAATTTAAACACTGAGATTGTGGGAAGATTTGTTTTGCTGCCAACAGTGTTGCTGTTTCTTTCAGCAAGTAGGAAAATGGGGGAAGGTATCATATGACAAACCAGGCACAGTTAAACACCTAGGAACTTTTGAAGGTTGTTTATCTAGAGTAGAAAGCCATATTCTTGTGGTGGCGTGTCTAGAATCCTTCCTATTATATTTTTATACTTCTTTTATATTGATAATGACTTTTATCATTGATTTTGGTATGACTTTTGTAAGACATCAAATTTTAAAAAGTATGAATTATAATTGAAGGGAATTGTTTCATCCCAAATCCTCGGTAGGATGCAAAAAATGCATTCCCTATATATTTAGAGTGACAAGAAATCTGTTCCTGCTATATTATATAGAATATATCTTACATTTTCTATAAGGATTGTTCTTTTAACATGGACAAGGGATAGCTTTATCATGAAGCTAAAATGGAACAGCAGTCTATCATATAAAATATGATTAAACAATTCCATTAAATGCTATAATGGAACCGATCAAATATGTTACTGAATTTCTCAATGGTTTCATGGCATATTGAAATTATTACAAGATGATTAATATTTTGATTAATACTTTATGTTCCATAAGAATGATTTTCTGACTGATAAGAGTCATCAGGCTATTTTTACTGTCTTATTTCTGTCCAGAATTGTCTTCTGCATTAAAGATTCTTTAGAAACTTCAGTTGATGCAATATGTATGTATGTGGAAGTGAGTGGATGGGTGATCTGAAAACATAATTTATGCTATTTCAGCACCGACTGCCCTGAAGTGCTTGGGGCAAATTTAAGGCTTTGGGATTTATCTTTGAACAGTTAAATGATTTGGAGCCAGGTTCTTTCTTGTTAATTCCTTAGAGTTGATCCTCTTCCTTCTCTTCCTTCACTGTACAATTGGATCTCCACTAGAGATCTTTGAGTTGTTTGCTGCTTTGTCCTAAAAAAAGGGTATATAAATAGATTAAAACTTTAATATTTGGTCACAGGTAGAGATCAGCATACAAAGAAAAAAATCATTACTAAAAATTTTTAAAATCTGATCAATGATTCCAATTTTTATTAGGTTACTTTTAGCAAATGATACCAGAGCAAGTTGCAAATAAAAGAGGATAAAGTTACATTTGTGGAGGTCTCTGTAACCTTGCAGAGATAAAGTTAAATAATGCGATCATCCTCCAACTTTCCAGAACTTTTTTCAAAGAGTGCTATTATAAAGCTGAAAAAATAATCCACATAGAATGGGCAATGTAGCAACTTAGATGTTGCCTATTAGCTAAAATCAAGGGAAGCATTTCCGCAGGCTCCCCCTCTCCCACAGTCCCCAACTCTTTGTATCCATCCTCCATTTCAGATCCCTATGTGGCTTCTTTGGATTTACTAGGTTAATTGAAATCTTCATGTTTAGAAAGAATTAAGCAGGGGAGAATTATGGGATAATGGAAGAAAGAAACTTTCTCAGCTGTAGACTTAGTTTTTGACAAACCTATTAAATATATCTACAAAATAATAGTCTTTAAAAGCTACATGAATTGTTGAGGATTCTTATTTTCTTTAGGTAGCCTCCCTCAGTGAACAGGCCCTTTTGTTAGAAGTATTATCCTAAAAAAGTCAAGTCTCCCCTTTTTTTTCTTTTCTGCTTTTCCCCTTTGCACTTTTTATTCTTTCTTTTTTCTTTTTATATTTTTCTTAGTTTGTATTAGTTTTTTATCTCTGTATTTTAAAACTTTAATAAAACTTATTAAAAAATAAATCCTTTTAGTGTGCAAAAAGTGTTTTTCCAGTTTGATAGAAATGCCTTCAAGATAAGCAAAGGGCAAATGTTTTTACCAAGGACATTGTGCAATTGAGTGGCAACTAATTAAGGGACTTCTCTAACAACAGACATTTGAATATTTGCTTAAGCAATATACATTTTTAACAGTGTACAACAATGCCTCTGTACTTCTCTCAGCTTGCTTTCATGGGGGCAGTCTGGTTTTGTTCAGTGGAGATAGACAGATATTCAGGTTTGCAGAAGTTAGTGGGATTTTTTTTAACCAGAACCCAGAAATTTAACAACTTGGTCATGACTAAAGTGTGTCCTCTTATTTCAGTGCATATACTTTAAAATGACTAAATCTAGATCCAGCCCATACATGTAGAATTGAATAATGTATTTGAATGAGAATTGTACAAGATCAGCTGTTGATAATCACAACTTCATTTCAACTGCTTAAATTACAGCAACAGTGGGAATTCTTGGTTTCTGTTAAGAAAAAGTTGCAAGTTACAACTCTCAAAGTTCCTTTTGCTCATCCCAGTTATAGAGGACATGATCTCAACAGCAGATATAACAACACAGAAAACATCTATGAAGTGCCTGGCTGGAAGAGCACTTGCCATGGAAGAAAGTACATATTTAAAAAAAACAACAACTAACCACCAAGTATTTTCCCATATCTTTTTCACAAGTCAGCTTTAGCAACTACTTGTTTATAAGTAAAACTGGAATTCTTTTTCCCTACAAGATTTTCTTTAGTCTCCCATGTTAGTTTAAGTATCTATTATACAGAACACTTCCACCTTACCCAGCGGAATACATGTTTAGGATACAACAGGATCCTGGAATGTCACTGCCAATTCATATGTATGATTTCAGATGCCCCTAATTCTGTAAGGTTTTACCCAGCGGTATTTCTAGCAGGTTATAATGCCATAAATTGTCAGTCATTTATGCAGATCAACTCTTTCAGATTTTCATCTGTAACAACATCTTAAGCCTGCCTCCCCTTGAAAAACAAGCTAGAAAGAGAAAGGATGCGTTCAAAGAACAGAATGATGCTAATCAGAGGGAAATTTGTTTCCTGCCCCATTACCAAAAACAGTGTTCTGTGACATTTTAAGATAGAGAAAAGGGGGGAGAGAATGAAAGGAAAGAGAGCCCTGACTACATAAATATTTACTTTTCAATAGTGTCATCTCCTCCAGCTTTCCAGGATTTAACTCAGAGCTGTCAGTCACTGGTCCTGTGACGTGAAAAGCAACATAATGCTTTCCTAGCAAAGGGCCTCTGTTTAAAGAGAGAAAGGCCTTACTTGCAGTTCCAAAGAGCTTAGAAAGTTGGATGGGGGTGAATATACAGTCTGTTGTTAAAAACTGGCTATACTTTTATACAATTCAAGAGAGTCAACTCCTCTTAATTAGCATGATGTGCTAGGAACATTATGCTGGCTGTTTAAGATCCTCATTTTGCGTCTCCAGTCCTCCTTAAAATTAACCTTTCAGAATTAAGGATGCCACAAAATTTGCTGTGTGTGTATTCTATTAATAGGATTCACTGCTGAATAAGAGTGCCTATGTTTGTCCCTTAATGTACCTTTCAGAATCATTGTCATGACAAGCGGCTGGCGTGAAACATGCGCCCTGAAAAATGCTGTAAAGGTGCTGCAGCAATAGAAGTCATTTTATCCCTGCTTCAGAATGCCTCTAACTCTCTGCTGTTCCTTATGATCACATGGTTTTGGTACAGTGGAACTCTTTGGAGGCATGACTGCCAAGGAAGCAGATCAGGATCTTAGACATGTTAGAAAAAGAATAAATTAAAGCAAGATGCTCGCTGTGGAACTTATTTTTTTACAACTGCAGTTTCCTTGGTATGCATATTAAAAATATAAAACAAACATATATAAAATGATAAAAACCAGTAGCAGTAGTAATAGCAATAGAAATAATAGTATAATTATATTACTGTAGACAAAACCATAGGCAATAAGTCTAAAGTAGTGTCTTAATGCTTGGGAAAATTAAAAAGTGAGTGCTAGAGTCTTGATGTATCACCAAGGCTTTTTCCACCAACTCTTATTCTTTTATTCTTACTCTGGTGAGGGTTTTTACTTTTTTTTTTTTATGTATGTTTCATGATATTGTGCCATTTTCAGAATGAAACCAAGGGATATTTGACACTTTTTTTCTCTAAACATTGAGGTGGGAATAACATTGTATTGTGAAACCTACCTCAGATGTTTCAGTGGCCATTTGGTTCTTGTGTATATACAGCTTTACACACACATCTCCCAGTTCTATAGCAAAATCAATGCACATATAATTTTACATATTTTAGTCACTTTTCTTAGACATTTGGCTCCAGATGGACATTAGGTCAATAGAGCTCATTGTCATCAAGCAAATAACTTCTCTTCCACTTTTCATAACAAAGGTTCACATGGGCAAAATAATGGGAAATAGGACTCTAGTCAAGGTGAACTTTGCTTGTTGATTTTCATGTACATGTTACAGGACTTTTTTATTATTAGAAATAGATCACAAGCTTACAGAAACTGAACAATGTTCATTTAACAAAGACTTCTCCAAGCTGATGCCTTTTGATATATTGAAACTAACACATTCAGAATTCCCAAGTGTTGGCTGAAAAGTTCTCAGAATATCTGGGAAATCTGTTTTAAAGTTGTGTACAAAATTATTCATAATTTACTTTTCATCTGCTATATATTAGTATCTCATTGAGAAGACCAGACACTTTAATTATTTGCTTTTGTTTCAGGCAGTGGAAAAGGTTCCTCTGACCCAGGGAACATAGCCTTCTCCAATAGGCTTTCTTGTCTATAGTCTCCTTTTAAAATTGCTCAGCACTGCAATGTTAAGTTTGAACAGCTTATTACAATTGAGAGAGCTACATGACCCAATTTCCAGTCTTCTCCTTGGCTGAATTTGCAATTGGTATTTAACCAAAACCTGTCTTGTTTGACTTGGCTTAATCATTGTAGTTTGTGAACAATTTTATGGCTTAGTCTTATATATGAACCAGAACACTATGGGTCGTTCAACAAACCATGGCCTGGCACAAAGTCTGACCTCAGTGATTGTCAAGTTGTTCCACATATCTTTGACCCTGCCTAGATTTGTTGGTTGAGATGCTGCTTTGTATAAAATAAGCAGAATAGTCCACTAGAAGGAATGATTCAGTCTTTTGGTTCATGAAAGACCCTGGGTTCCTCTATTGTAGCTCATTGCTCATCAGGCCAGGTTACTGATTACAAAAAAGGGAAGAAACAGTAAATTAGTTTTAAGTTGAACTTGACTATTTTGTATACTTGCTTAAATTGTACGTTTGTGGCATTATGGATAATGTATAACATCTGGATAAGCTTTGTGGGTTTTTTTATATCTTTTTATAAATAGTGGCAGTTTAGCCTAAACAGAGGGTTCTGCAGCTACCAAGAAGATTTATAATCTCCTCTGGAAGCAGCTGGGGCAAGTAAGATAGAAGGCTGCCCCTTCTGTAAAGCTACCATTTTGCTGAACCATTTGGGGGATTTTAGGATTGTGCCACTGAAATTTGGCAGCAAAAGCCTTCCATTGAAGGAGATCATACCACTTCATGAGGCAGTCTGTTCTTCTAGTTGATAGCTCTCACTATGAGGAAATTCCTCCTGAGATAGACCGCAATCTACTTCCTATCATTTCAATCCATTATTTCTGGTCCTGCCTTCTGGGGTAAAAGAAAACAAGCACATATTGCAACCCTTTAGATATCTGAAGACTGCTATCATTTTGCCCCTCAATATGCCCCTCTTTTTTTCCTGCAGGATCCACATACCAGCTGCAAAGACAGTGTAGAGTGAGACAACTCTTGTGAACTGAATTCTATGCTCCTGTTAATATATCTCAAAATAGCATTTTCCTTTTTAGCATCTGCATCAAGTTTTTGGCTCATGTTCATTGTGATCGTCTAGAACATATGTAGATTCTTTTCACATATACCACCAAGAAGCTAGGTCTTCCCCATCATGTACTTATCCCTTTTATTTTTTTCTCTCCAGATACAAGATTTTATATTTCTCCCTGTTATATTCAAGCCAATCCAGAACTTTTCAAATCTTTTCTTTCTCTTCTAAAATGTTAGCTATTCCTCTTAATTTGTGTCATCTGCAAATTTGATCATCATCTCCTTAGCCCCTTTATCCAGGTCATTAATAAAAATATTGAACAGTTCAGGGCCCAGGACAGAACCATGTGACACTCTGCTTGATACTATTATCTAAGCTGATGTGGAGCCATTTATGAATATCTCTGGGTATGGTCATTCATCCAGTTATGAATCCATCTAACGGTTATATCATTTACCCTATACTTTACTGTGTTATTAGCGAAGACATCATGAGAAGCTTCGCTCAGTGCTTTGCTGAAGTCAAGGTACACTGTGCCCATGGCATTCCCTGATCTACTTAGCCAGTAACATTGTCAAAAAAGGAAAGAAACTTAGTCTGGCAAACCCTGCTTGTAACAAACTCATGCTGGCTGTTTTTAATTATTGCTTTCCTGTCCAAGTGCTCACAAATATACTGTTTAATCATCTCTTCAAGAACTGTGCCAGTATAAATGTCAAAGTGACATGCCTGTAATTTCCTGGGTCCTCTGCCTTCATTTCTTTTTTTTCAAGTTAGAAGCAGTGTTTGCTTTCTGGTCTTCTGGGACCTTACCAATTCTCCAGGAGTTTTCAAAGATTATAGTGACCTTGCTATTTCCTTCAGTACCCTGCAGTGTAATTCATCTGACACTGGAGACTTGAATTCATTTAAATTAGCTGTTCAGTTATAGCCTGAGGTGCAGCTCCTTCCTTCCACTACTGACACAACAAAGGCCAGCTGGGGCTTCATTTCCCTTCTAAAAGAAGAAAAATACAAAATAGAAAACACAGCTTAAGATATTCTGCTTTATTGCCAACGTACATTGCCAGTTCACCTCTTTTTCATCACAACCTTCAGCTCATTCTGCGTTTTAGCCTATCTGACATGTTCTCTACAGTTTCTGGTGGCTGCCTTGTGTCCTTCTCTAGTAATGCCCCTCTCCTTCCATTTCCTGTATGTGTCCCCTTTCTCTTTACAGCATTGTAGAGAGCTCCGTGCACATCCACACTGATCTCTTTAGTTGTCTCCTATTTTTCCTTTGAATAGGAATTGTTTGTGGGTGCACTTTCAGTATTTTATTTCCACCCTTCTCAGAGCCTTTTCTCCTTCAGGATTTCAAGCCACTGAATTCAACTTGGCCTTTATCTGAGTTCATCAGAGTCAGCTGTTCGGAAATCTGGTCTCTTGCCCTTGTTATAATGAACTGTAGCATAACATGTCATTTTATCCTGAGGTTACAGTCACCTTCACTTCTTCAAACAATTCCTCCCTGTTGGTTGGGATTAGGTCCAGAATAGCAGATCATTTTGCTCCTTTCTCCATCCTCTGAAAAATGAAATTATCAGCAAGAGAGGACCGGAATTTGTTGGGCTTTTAACTCTTGGCAGAGTTTGAGTTCTAGCAGATGTTGGAGTAATTGAAATCTCCCATTGTCACTCATGTGCCTCTTTAAAGGTTTGGTCATCTGCCACAGAAAGGCTTCATCATCTGCCAGAAAATCTATAATAAGCTCTAGTGATGATATCACTTTTGTTCGTGTCTCCTTTTATTCTTACTCAAATGGTCTCAAAAGGATTTCCATGTTCCAGTTTGTGAATGCCTCTGCAAACTATGAGTTCTTGAGGTCTAATGTAACACCTCCTCCCTTTCTGTTGAATAGTTCTCCAAATATGTTGTATCCTTCCATGGCTATATTCCAGTCGTGTGCATCATCCCACCAGGTTTCAGTGATGCCTGTGACATCATGTTTGACCTCCTGTGTTAGGATTTCAAGTTTTCCCTGCTTGTTTCCCATACTCTGTTTAAGTGCATAAATCAACAGAAACATAGCTACAGAGAAAGCTCAGTCAACCTCTCTGGAGAATTGAACTGTTGGCCCAGCCTAACACTGGGTTCTTTTTCAGCCGGCGTGATGAGCCAATAAATCATGTAGAGTCGAGGAAAGTGGATTCCAACACTTTACTTCTGTGCAGAAACAAAGAGGTATGCTTGGGACCCAAGTCCAAGTCAAGCACCCTTTCATGAAGCCAAAACCATCTTTTATACAGTTTAAACAAGGAAGTAATAAGCTGATTGGTACACGTCTTAGACATGTGCACAAAAGCATTCTATCCCACAATAGTCCAATAAGGAGGATATTAGCATATGAGATTTCCACCTCTGGGTGTGCTTTTTAGCATGCTAATGATAAACTTTTGTTCACCTCTGGACCCTTGTCCGGACACCTCTAACCGCAGCTGGAGCTGAATGCCATGTCTCCTTTCTTTATTCCAGTAGTGGACTCACTTACAAAACTTCTTTAGCAAAGTGTCAGAGCAACAACCTGCCAGCAAGTCCATGTATGGAGTGTTTGTGGTCAGCCTATGAAGCCTTTGTGGTCAATTTTTCTAGCCCCTGCTAGCAAGTTAAGGAAGTGCTGATTTTTAACAAGCAAAAGCACCAAGTGATTACAATGGAATAACTCTAGCTGAAGCTAATTCATGGCTTACAAAAGCCTCTGATAGTTTGTTAATAAATTGATTCAGGTGGCCCTCAGAACAAAATCCCACAAGTCAGTTTTCATTGTTCTAGAGAATATGGTGCATTTAAAATAAGTCCTATAGTATTGTATACAACTTTGAAGAAACAGAATTACTGGCAATAAGGAAGATACGGGTTAAAACAAAAGTTGTCTTTTTGAATTCCTGATATAGCAGTAGCTTTGTTCCAGATGTCTAGATGGGAAAACAGTTTGGCTTGCTGAGAAATTAAAGAAACGTAAGAAATATTTTTAAAATTAGATATTTGATGTTTTGGAGGGTTGCTGTCATGTCATTTCAATCTTCAGCAGAATTGTTTGCATTTTTGATAGAAGATGAGCAAATATGAATATGAACAAATGTCTTCTTACACTTTAAAAAAATCTTCTCAGTCACTGTGTTATATGGACTAATATAAACATGTAAAATGCATTTTGCACTACAGAAGGGGTGGCAAAATGTGAGTTGAAGACCACATGTGACTCTGTTTATTATTGTGAAAAATTGGAGGCACAGTTTTTCACCCTGTTTAAATCAGGAAAATTGTACAAAAATTATAAGCTCTAAAATAATTCATTAATTTAAAAAACACCCAACTGCTTGCCAGGAAAAAAAATCTAGCTCTAATGAGACAGCCTTATTTATGCTGCAGCACTGCATTGCCCCCTGAATAATGTGGCCCCTAACTACTAAGTGTTTGCCTATCCCTGCATAAGTGTCATTATTGCATTACGGATAACTAGTAAACAACTTTAAGGAAATGGTCTCTGTTTTGCCTCTAAATTTGCAACATTTATTGTTGGAATAGCAAATGACTGGAAGCACCCAGCATATGGTTCTGAGGTAAGTTTATGTGGATCAAATTTCATCCAGTCCAGTGGATCTTAATTCTAAGTATTTATATGCGATTGCACCTAAGTGATAAAAGAAAATAACAAGATGGAAGAAAAAAATAATTATTGCTTCCATGTAAAGATATTAAAGATGTTCTTACATGCAAACCGAAAGAGATGAGGTGGACGCTGTGTCCAGTGTACAAAACTGTTTCTCAATAAAGCTATAGGGTGATTTTCTTCTAAGTGGGCAGGATGCGATCACTGTCCCTTTTTGAAAATTATTTGGGACACATGTACTCATAAATTATGGAATAAGAGATCCCATTACAGCCCATCTGTGCCTCCTGAAATAGCAACAAGAAGATAATTCTATTAACAGCTTTTCTTCTTTTATTTGGTTTTGTGTGACTGACACAAGATATGACCTGGTTTTGTCCCAATTAGTGAGCCAGTTCCTTTTTTTTAATTATTCTTGTTGTATTTTTGGATAGCAATCTTGCTGAATCACAGCTGTTATTCTGAATGGGAAATACAGTCTTGCTTTCTACTGTATGCCTTTTCTTTTCATAACAGCTTATCCTCTCTTAATTTTTTAGTGTGCAAATGCTTCCATATCTGTAATGTATATGGAATCCTACATAATATTTTAGTTTTCAGGATATGCAGTTTATAAGCTAATAAGACAGGTCTTATTCATCCACAGCTCAAGTTGTGATTTTAAAAATATCTGGTTGGTGTGTGGAGTCAGCAGTGATATAAAAGTTCAACACAATCCCAATAGCTTTATTCTCAAAAAAAAAAAAAAGTTCAGAAATTATTTGTGTTTAGACGTAGATGTAGTCCTGAACACACACACACATGCACGCACGCACGCACATGCACACACCAACAGTATATACATAATATTCATTTTATTAGGGATGAAAAGACAGTAATAGTAAGGTAACGCATTTCCATGATGTCCTTGTTACAAACAAGAATAATCGTTGGAAGCTCCGTTATCAGATCATTAATTTGCTGGAGCAAGATGGGTCTACAGATTATTTTGGTTCATATTACTTCCTTAAAACAGTCCTGAGTCCTCAGATACTAATTGGGTTTGACCCTGCTTAACTTTTCAAGATCAGCCAATGTTGGCTAAATACTTCTGCCTGCCTAGACCTTAAACATACTACTGGGAGCCAGTAGTATAATAGCAGAGGTTTTGATCTAGATAAAGATTAGTGCTTTTTGTTGGGATCAAGTGTTGGAATCTGCTGTTTTTGATAAGATAAAGTCTTGTTAGACAGCTTTGTTAGGTATAAATTATGAAGTATAGAGTAAAACTAGAATCTTGCCCAGTATTTTCTCCTTTTAACTTGCTATGGCTTTCCAAGATTTTCTTGAAGGCTTTTTTACTTTTTTGCTACCTGAACTCCCTACCAGGGATTGAATCTGAGCAATTCCATGTGAATTATACCTTGTTCAGGTATTAACAGAAGCATTTGAGACCACACATCCAATACTCAATACCAAAATTATAAAACATTTAGATCAGGTATTGTCGAAGGCTTTCATGGCCGGCATACAATGGCTGGTGTTGGTCTTCCGGGCTGTGTGGCCGTGTTCTGGAAGTTTTGTTTCCTAACGTTTCGCCAGCACCTGTGACTGGCATCTTCAGAGTGCAGGAGCACAGACAGGAGCAGTTCTCTCTGTGCCCAGGGTGATGTGACCCTTTTGTGGGTATTTATAGAGATCTGAGGGGGGAAGGGGGATTGGGGTGTGTGTGGGAGCTTGGGTTACTGAGTGGCTGCTTGTTTTGGTGTCAGCACATGTGTGTATCTTCCTGGGGATTAGGCAGGGTTTTTTCTTCTATTGAATTGTTAACGAGGGGCTGCTGGGGGTGATTAGCAAGTTCATTGTGTGAACTGTTCATGTCCTGGTGGTTGAGCTGAGTTCGTTGACCTTTTGCAGGCTGTATTTTTCAGGATTGGTAGCCAGGTTTTGTTGATTTTTAGACTATCCTCTTTTTTATTGAAACTGTGCTGGTGTTTGTGAATCTCAATGGCTTCCCGGTATAGCCTGGTATAGTGGCTGTTGGTGTTGTCCAGTATCTCTGTGTTTTCAAATAGGATTTTGTGTCCAGTGTGCTTGAGAGCATGTTCAGCTACTGCAGATTTTTCTGGTTGCTGTAGTCTGCAGTGTCTTTCGTGTTCTTTTATCCTGGTATGGATGCTGTGTTTTGTGGTCCCGATGTATACCTGCCCGCAACTGCATGGTAACCCAACCCCCCCAACACACACACCCAATCCCCCCTTCCCCCCCCCAGATCTCTATAAATACCCACAAAAGGGTCACATCACCCTGGGCACAGAGAGAACTGCTCCTGTCTGTGCTCCTGCACTCTGAAGATGCCAGTCACAGGTGCTGGCGAAACGTTAGGAAACAAAACTTCTGGAACACGGCCACACAGCCCAGAAGAACCACACCAGCCATTTAGATCAGGGTTTCTCATGATCAGCATGCTGGCTGGGGGAATTCTGGGAGTTGAAGTCCACATATCTTAAAGTTTCTGAGGTTGAGAAACACTGATTTAGATAATGTGCAAAATGTACTGTTTGTAGTGTAAACATAGTACAGAGTAAAATAGTATAGAGTAAATAGGGTTAATTCTCCTAAAGTTTAAAAAAAGACAGGAACATTAGTTTGAGAATGGGGTTCATACAATGACATTTGCTCATCTATTTTCTTCTTTATTTGAATTGAGCAGATTGGTGTAAAATGTTGAGAACAAAATATTAGGCATCACTGAAAGTTCCAACTATAAAGTTCTCCTGAGAAGTGACACAAAAAACACAGGGATTCTGTGGACTCTGCCACTCCCTGCCTGGACCATTCCCTTTCATCCATTTAAAAATTGAAGCTGAAAAGAATGAATCACCTTCTGACTGAGCTTGGTGCTGTGAAGAAAACAATCAGTCCCCAACTTACATGCTAATTGTAAGAAACACACTATGGGTTTCTTTGAAATATTTTGTCTTGCATTTGCATGGGGGTCACTTGACTTGACAAATCCTGCTTCTTAGGACAAGTCTCTTCCTATTTATGAGGAGAAGACATTTTCAGAAAGTACTTCCAGTCTATATAGTCCATGTGACATTCAGATGTGGGTAGGGGGTGGGAGCTCAACTGAGCTCTCGGTGCATTTAGTTCATGTGCCTGTAAAGATGATGGCATCTATCCATCGTCAGGTTGGAACTGGAGACCATAAGTCTACCACCCTTTGAGAGGAATATAAGATTCCTGGTGTCAGAATTTTATAAACGATAGCAGCTCTGCATAGCGCAGCAGCACCAGGGAACAAAGGCATAGTATTTCAGGAGCTGTTATTTCTGTTGAGCTGTGCTTAGAAAGAAGGCTCAGTTTGTTTGGGCCAGTGTTTTTCTAGCAGCCTAACCAGTTTGGTTGCTTTCATGATTGTAGATTCAGATGCAATTACTCAAGATCCAAAACCACATTTGTCAATTTACATCTCTCCTCCTAGGTTTGGCAGTATGCTTGCCTTCTTGTAAAGATTTTTTTTTTTTTAATCACAAGACCGCAGAGCAAAGATGAAGAGGAGTAAATTTTGGTTAGGACATGTTTCTGTTTAAGAGACAATGAAGTAATGGGCCAGAAAAGCAGTCCCTGGGTGAATTTTTGAATGCTTTTGCTTTTGTTGGAGGAACAGTGATTAAAATGTGATTGTTCAATGTGGCACGAACATGTTTCTTCTGACATGGACACTTGCAGTTATAGTAAGTTCTCTGTTATAAGCTGAAGTGTCAAATGAATGCAAACTTGACATTCAAGCTATACGTACTTGCAATTAAACTTTTAGTTTGGTTGGATTTGTAGGCTAGATAAAAATAATTTGTCTTGTAATGGTTAACATATTTTGAAAGGCAATGTTTAGGAATCAGCCTTCTATCAAAAGAGACCATTAGTTATTCTTATAGACACTGTGAAAGGAGAGATGTGTTGATCTATGGTGGCAAAAAATCAAAAGGAGTCTGTAGCAACTTTTCCAACTAACAGATTTTATTAGAAGGCAAATGCTTTTTGCCATTAATTCTTATATTTAAATTTTTATTTCTGCAGTCATGGGTAGGTAACCTGTGGTTCTCCAGATGTTGAATTGTATTTCCTGTCATCTTTCATATAGGCCATGCAGGAAGCAGTTTAGTTCATCTGCAATGCCTATTTTAACTTTGTCCAGTTCTACACAGACTCAAACAGGGCTTTGTGATGGAAAGAACCGAATGTGAGACCTTCTTATTAATAAATAAGTGAGTAAATAAGTAAGATCAGGCCAGAATGCTATTTCAAAAGTTGCCATTGAGAAGCCAGCATGAATGAAAGGTTCTTATCATTTTCCCCATCAGATGCATAGTTCAAAGCATGTGTCCTGTTAAATTATATTCTTTAAGTTACATCAAGACTGAAATGAAGAAACATGAGCAGATATGTAAGGGTATTGGTGTCGTTGGCCACATTTAAGATCTTGCAATGTTATTTATGGGTCACGTGTTGTAAAGAATCATATTATATTACCTTTGATTAGGAATATTCTTGGATGCCCTGATGATTTTTAAGTTAGGTGCCAGCTGCTGGGTAGAATATAGGATATAATTGCAATTGTGTTAGATATTAAAATCTATTGTTTATACCGTCTTTTATTGTTTTAAATTATGGATGACATTTGATTCTTCTCTGGTATTTAGTCTGTGACTGTAATAATCTGTCTCATTAGTCAATCAGTCATTCTATGATTTCGGCATTTCCAGCTGACTCAGACCCTTTGATAAGCCCTTGCCAAATATGTGACAGCACAGATTTCTTGACTTCAAGATGCAAGACTGATTCTGCCACTATTCACTAATATTTTATGTTGTCTTTTTTAACTGTTGAGGTTCTATATCTGTTTTTATTTATCAGAGAGATATCAGAGAAATATTGCAATAAAGTGGTGGGTGGTTCTAAAAACTATAGGAAAGCAGTATGGGTCCAAATTGTATATTACTGCAGCTTTTTGACTGTTGGGAGGGATGAACTTTCTATTTAGCCCCAAAAACATTTTCTGTGCCTTGCCCAACACTGCCTTCCTCATACTGATGGCCAGCTTGCTTCAAGCAATCTGCCAATATTGGTGCTTTGCAAATTTTATTGTATGTAACAGGGACTTAAGTGTTCATTGTGTTGGAAAGAATTTCATGATAAGAAGCTTGTCCCACAGTTATATATCTATATTTCTTCAGAGCATAACAATAATAGCTATAGATAAGGGAGAAAGATTTTTCCTTAAAAGGGGAAGGCCTTTTTTCATGGTTCCACTTATTCATCCCTTCATACATGTTATTCTATAGTTAGGAACAAAATCTCTACTTATTAATGCTGGAGTAGATCATATGGCTCTAATGAAGGCTTAAAGGAAAACAAGTTTGAGTGCCAGATGAACTCTTTTCCCTTCCTGGAGATAGACCAATATAGTTCATTGTAATTATTTTGGAAATATATGATCTTCCTGGTTTTCTAGAAATCTTTAAACAGTAGCTTGAGTCTTGCTATTATTGAAGGAATTGAATACAGATCCAATCATGTGTGCACAAGAATTATTATTTTATTTAATTTATTTAATTTATATGGCTGCCCATCTCAAACAAGTGACTCTGGGTGGCAATCATAAAATCAATTAAAACCAAATTACAAGCACAATACAAAAGAAAATTAAATATGTACAGCAGCCAAGAAAAATTATAATCCATAGATGTTAAGATAACCAGGAAACGGGCCCCTTAACACACTCAGGGCCCCCGGCCTGGGCAGATAATCAGGTCTTCAAGGCCTTATGAAAGGCCACCAGGGTCAGGGCCATCCTAATCTCTGGAGGGAGAATGTTCCAGAGGGAAGGCACTGCAGCAGAAAAGGCATGGCTCCTAGTCCCCATCAGCCAATATTCCTTGGCTGAGGGGACCTGGAGCATGCTTATCCTGCCAGACCAGATTGGATGGGTAGAAACAACTGGGAGAAGATGGTCCCTCAGGTAACCCAGTCCCAAGCCATGAATGGCTTTAGAGGTGACAACCAGCACTTGAATTGCACCCAGAAACACGCTGTCAACCAATGAAGCTCACAAAACAGTGGTGTTACATGTACGGAGTACCTGATACTATTTACTACCCATGAAGCTGCATTCTGCATCAGTTGAAGCTTCTGAGTGCTCTTCAAGTAATCCAGACAGAAGGGTATGAGTGACAATGAGTAGAGCTTCCTGGTCCAGGAATGGGTGCAATTGGAGCACAACCCAAAGGTGTGCAAATGCCCTCTTTGCCACAGCTACCACCTGCTCTTCCACTTGAAGATTTTGTTCTTGGAATGAATCACATTGGTTGTGTACGTTTCATATAAGTTCAGAACTTAATAGGGTTTACAGAAGTGTTACATGCATGTGTGATGTATACAGTAATTGAAAATATTAAGTCCGGGAAACAACTCTTTTATCTTTCCTACTGCTCCTGATATCCCAAATACTTTCATCCATTATCCCCTCTTTCTGATTCCTCTCTTTTCTTCTGCCTGGGGTAAACCCTACATAAGATCTTATTAGCCTACTTTTCTACATCCTCAGTGCCTTCTTCCAGGTTACTACTTTCCTCCTCTAAAGAGGAAGACTGCCTTAACTACAAATTACAGCAGCCGTATGGAGAATTTTTAAATTAGTGGTGGTGGTTATTAGATTCACATTCTTGTATGGAATTCTGAACTCTGGGAAGCAGCTTAATACAAATGGGGTAGCAAATCATAACTTTCAAGTTGAGGACAATAAATGACACCATTAGATTATGTCAGTAGTAATACTCTTAGGTCTAAATATCTTCTCAGTCAGCAAAGCCTTTTCAAATGCATTATAGTTGCACATTTATTAGTGTTCATTAGTAATTTAGCAGGTTTTTACTTCCTATGCCTTTTCCATCTAGGATAAGCCTTTTATGTCTCTGCACATTTTCCAACCTGCTTCTTAAGTACTTGCTAAATAACAGTAATTATAGTAATTTTACTGAGAATGTGCTTTTTTAATACTATATCTTCATGTTCTTCAGCAGGTGGCTGAATTAGGAGTATAACTGAATTACAATAGAATGAAATGTGTATCTGTCAAGATACAAAATCAGATATAGCTCCCTTAGGCAAATATTCTCAATTAATTTAAAAGAAAATTCCATCCATTTTGGAAATGGAATTTGTTCCCAAATAAGTGTGATTTGAGTCATATTATTACGGGGACTATAGCCATGTGACAGATTCAGAATAATTCAGTAACTGTCTTGTAAAAGCTCATAGAGCAATTCTTTGGGGTAACTGCATGGTTAGAAAACACTTCCGGGGACCTGTTTCCAGATTTATTTTCTAATATTATGTTAATGGTTTTTATGTTAAAAATCCCTTTTAGGAATTAAGTTAATATGAGATATATCTTGGATCTTACCCTGTGTTTATTTATTTGTGTCTTTTTTTCTTCTGCACATGATAATTATATAAAACTTGTTTCACATCCTTAATTAATTTTGGGATTGAACTGTTGGCAGTATCCAGGTCTCCTTGTAAGCCATCTATCAAACAATGATCAGTTACAATTTCAGGAGACCTTTCATGTGTTCAATGTATTTGGTTACTTTAAACTTTCTAAAATATCACCACTAGCTTGGCTTTCAATTTGTGGCTTGGACTGAAGAATGGGAACTTTGGCAAGCTTGCTTGCATTATATAGTTATAATGCTGAAAATGAGGCTATTTTATTTTATTTTATTTTATTATTTATTAATTCAATTCCTGATCTATTTCTCTAATGTTTTGATATCCTGATAAAAAATATGTTTATACTGTCCACAAATATCTTCTGATATCTACAAATACAAGAAGTCTTGACTCAGCCACTAGTGATTTGTGTTGATTTGAAAAACTTGGTAAGATAAAGATAAGTGGCTCCCTTCTTTAAGGGACATCAGAGAAATGTGCTTTGTCTGCTTTATAAACAAGCTTTTATAGATTGCTGTTCAATTCTGGAGAATATATATGTGTAATACTCTTGTGAAAAGAGTATTACATAAACATATACAGGTAGTCCTTGACTTACTGTGATGGACTGGAATTGTGGGAGGGGAGTAAAGAATGTGCTCTCATCTCCAGAGGAGCGAGGAAGAGATAAGCGGAGGAGACTGGCACCTCCCTAAGAAATTCCATCGGTGTGAACTGGCTGAGCCTGGGAACTGGTTTCATTCTGGGAAGATTCTTGTTAACGGGTTGTAGCTAATAAACCTTGCTGGATTGATTCTGCATGGTCTCCTGGAGTTCCTTGGGCTAGGCCCGACACTTACGACCACAATTGGGACCGGAACGTCCATCGCTAAGTGATGCGGTTGTTAAGTGAAACATGCCTGATTTTACTTTTTTTTTTTTTGCTGTGGTTGTTAAGTGAGTCACTACAGTTGTTATGCAAATCGCACGGTTGTTAAGCAAATACAACTTCCCCCATTGGCTTTGCTTGTTGTAAGCCCCTTGGAAAGGTTGCAAATGGCAATCATGTGACCCTGGGAAACTGCAACCATTGTAAGCGTGAGGACTGGTCATAAGTCACTTTGTCAGCGCTGTTGTAACTTCAAACAGTTGTTAAATGAATGGTCGTAAGTCGAAGACTACCTGTAGTTGTAGTTGGGAGATAGGAAATGGAATGGGACTGAAAGGAAATGCTAAACTGACAAAAGAGTCAGTGAGAATGTCCTATTTATTTGTTTGTTTATTTATTTATTTAACTCCAGTGGACTCTTAAACAAAATGGTAGTTAAGGTACTCAAGAGATTTGTGTATTGATTAACCGGTACATAATTATCCTTTGAATACCCTACTTCTTTGGATGTTGCATTGCAATTCTCAGTTCAAAATGTGTACAATAATACACAGATAAGAGAAGGTTGTATTTGAAGATTGAAGACATATTAAAGCAAGTTACTACAGAAATAAATATGAATAATCATGCAGTTTTACTTCTCTAAAAATTTTGGAATGATACATAAATTTAGCAAAACCCACTTATGCCTACCTAGATGTAAAACTAGAATGTATCATATATTCCCACCTATATGTGAATCAGAATGACCAGGATATGAGTAATTTGTGGCAAGACACACATTCAATCTCTGCATCTTCTTTTTCACCAGGGAAAATCCTGTTCCGAAGAAGTCACATTCGAGATGTAGCTGTGAAGAGATTAAAGCCAATTGATGAATACTGCAGGGTAAGTAACACTTCCTCTTAGAACACAGTGAAAAATGCATCGCATTTATTTATTTATACACATTTTAAATTATTGCTTATTCTCTAAAGCTGAGGGTGGTTTATTGTCAAAACATACAAAACCAAATGAAGCAATAGAAAATGAAAGAATATCCCATCCAACTAAGACAGCCCTTACACCAACATCATTCAGATGCCCTGTGGAAAAATAAGGTCTTCAGTGTCTTCCCAAGAGCTTGGGAGCATTCTGTGACTTAACAGGCAAGGTATCCCATAGTGACATAAATAAAGTTACTGAGATTAATTTAACAATCTAAAGCCAATGAAACAAATAATAGATTCAGATCAAGCACTATTTTGTCTAAAATACCACATATTGGTTTATGAGAGACATTTCTCTGAGGTCCTTAAAGTTTCAGATCTCATCAAAGCCAGAGGACCTCACAGAAATCAGAGTCAACCACCTGTGCTTCCAACAAAGGTCTCAGATATTTATACCAGGCCTCCTATTCATGCTTGTCTGAAGAACTTTCTATCTGGCAAATATCTTCCCTAAGTGATTAGCCAAATATATTTAATAGGGACTCAAGTTATGAGAATAGATCTGTTTTATTTCACTGGTATATTTATGCAGCCTCTTTCTCAAAATATCATCCATGTCAACATTTAATGAAAAAAGCAACCTGGAATGAACTCTAAACTGCTGAAAAATAGGAGAAACTATTAAGTATTTTGCATTTCAGAATGTATCTGTTAAATCTGAGAGGACTTGTAAAAGTGACCATAGATAACATAGATATTTATCATAAGAGAAATCAAACCTTTTTGGATTTGTGATGTATTACTTGTCATGTGGATCTTGTGCCTTGTCCAGAAGCTATTCTTGGCTTCTAGTTACTCATCTGAGAATGCCAACTTTCTGAGACTGAGTGATTGGTGAGTTGGTGATCCTACTTATGTGGCAAGTTGAAGAAGAAGCATTTATAGATACACTTGGCAATAGAGCTTTATAGGTTAAAGTTCGAAGAGGAAACCTATGATCTGGGAACATTAGTTTAATATGCATTTGGTATTCTTGGAAAATGTAAATTTACTACATTAAATATAAGTTGTGACATTAGAAACAATTAGAAAGGCTTGCTGACTTTTTCCCTTTTACAATCTCTTTATTCACCCATTTCAGTTGCATATTAGTAGTAACTATGTACCACAGCTGGGCTGTTACTGATTAACAAGGGTCCTAACAGTTTCTAAACTCAGTTCAGTATGTTTTGTGCAGTTGGATTTCAGTGTAATCAAAACATACTGATGAAACTTTGCAATGGATTTTTAAGAATTTGAGATACAAAGAAAAGAAATACCCATTCTAAACAATTTGGCTGGAAAAAATGTATTTAAAATCTTATCTTATGCTATCAATATTTATGTGCAACAATTGATTCAGTGTCTGGAAAATGAAGGCCCGCAGGCTATAACTATATAAACTCATGCTAAAATCTGTATATTAATTGTTTAGCTAGTAAGTGCAAAATTTGTGCTTCAGAACAGATATATTTCTTAGAAGGCAGGAAAGCACTGCAAGGTTATAAGGATCACTCCTGACCCATCCCTCTTATATATTTTCGGAGTCTTGTCTGAGAAATCATGTTTAATAAACTATTGTACTGATGATGGTAGTTATGATAGCAATCTGATAATTTTATTTCCACCTAGTTTATGTCCTCTGTTAATCAAATTGTCATATGAAAAGTACTACATTGCTTTCCTGTAAGACAAGCACAGATTGTCAATACTTGTCTTCTATTTCTGCCAAGTGCTGTATATTGTATCAACTTATTAGGCAATAAGATTTCTTCTCATTAGTTGCACATGTGTGACATTGATTTGGGAGCAGAGCATAAGGCCTGTGTGGAAAGTGCCCTAAATGAGAAAGAGTGATTAGACCAGTTAACTTCACAGCATAATCTAACATGCAAACCACTATGTTTTCTTTTTCGAATGGACCCTTTTATATATCATGTATATTTGACAAATATATGAGGGAAATTCATCTTCTGGAATGAATGGACTATGAATTATGAATGCAACTGACTTCCCTACAAACTTAGAGCAACTCCCACAACTATATCAGACAACCAGTAGTTAACAGCACATCATTTGTCTTTTGAACATTTAATTCCCTTCATTTCCACACAGATTCCTTCCTACTTTTTCCTTTCTAGAGCAGAATAAAAAGCAATCCTTGGCGTTGGCAGTACCTAGCCAACCTTGGCTGATCTTGGAAAATAATGAGGGTCAGCCCTGGTTAGTACTTGAAAGGGGGAATGCTTGGGAATTCCAAGGATATTGGCTAGATTGGAAAGTTAAAAAAAAATGTCCTGGAAGAAAGCAGAATCTTTTAAGGCAATCAAAATTTCCCTCTGCACCTTTTAAGCCAAAACAGAATCAAGGTGGGGTTATCTTGAATTTATTTCTTCCTTCTCAGGAGTACGTTGACATTTACTTAACAGGTTTTGCAGTCTTCCTTCAAGGCTCTCTCCATATTCCTCTGTAGCTTCATACAGAAGGCAGTATCTAGCTCAGCTCAACTGTGGCAATTTGCAGTCTGAGCCACAACTGATCTACAACCTAATTTTATATTTCCATCAGTCTGTTTAATTGTATTACTGGTAGACTAATGGAAATTTTTACTCCTCACATCTCTGTGACTTTCATGAACTTCTTAAAAAGCTTTACAGGCCACTTCCCTTCTGTCTACTCAAGTGCTAGAGGGATCATTTAGCCTTGTATAAAATGGTAAGGGGGCAGAGCTGCCCTTTTCTCTCATCCATTCCTTGTCATTTCATTAACTTTTTCATTACAAACATCTGAACGTTGTGTGTTCATTTTCAGTTCTGCTGTGCGTGAAGTAAAAAGAGCAATCTGTTTCCATCAAAGCTTTTATCTGTAGCAAAGTCCATTAATGGTTTGGGATAGTGTATTAGATTACCAGTGAATGCATTATAAGATATTTCATTTGTAGAGAAAATCTGTTGGGTATTTTATTGTCTGAGAAGGCTCTAGGAAATATTACGTTATGAATGTTTTTCTTCTTGAATTAGCTATACCTAATGGTTCAAGTACAGGTTTCATTTTGATGTTCTGTTTTCAGATTCTCTCATGAAGGATTGGGAATAAGCTATGACTGTATGCATTTCTTCACCCCCTTATATAACTGGCTCCTTGGAAATTTCCCATTTTGTCAAGCTACTATTTGTTGTGGTGCCCAAATAGCCAAACTATGCTTTGAACAAGTTCTCTGCACCCTTCAGGAAAGAGTGGGATACAAAGTAAATAAATAAGCCAAGAGCAAATAATGGTTTGCAACCCTTGTTTGGTGGAATCATTTCCATTTTGATGTTATAGCAAACCAATTGACAAATCTGTCAGGAAATATTCCCAGGATAACTGGGAAGTTCTTACCCAGTTATCTGGGAACAGTTTTTTTTTTTTTTTATAATGTTTTTTTTATTTTTACAACAAACACAAAACAAACATGAACAAACAAAAACATAAAAAGGCATAAAAAAGCATCTTCCATTTTATACCGTGTGTCAACCAGTTAAACTCGTTGGTGCCCCTTTCATAATCTTAAATTCTCATATCATCTATTCAAAAATATACTTGTATACTTATCAATTAACAATTATTAATCATTCATAGCTAATCTATAAAATCATATATTACAAAAAATTTTAACTTTCAATAGGATTAGTAATACATCTCCATCTATCTATTATATGTGTATATATATAATAATTAATATCAAATTTCTATTATAAAATTTCCTAATCTATTACATTACTATATTTTCTCATCTAATCATTAATAAAAACAAATCCCGTGTCATATAAAATTGCTTATCTTCTTACTCTAATTTCAAATCTCAATTTAACTCATCTCTGCACATTCCATAATTTTGAATAACTTCCTCCTGCATAAGTACTTTTTAATTTTTCCAATTCTTAAGAGTTACAATTCTAACCAATATCAGTTACAGTATCAATTACAATTCTAACCAAGTTACAGTTCTAACCAGATTTCACTACATGTTATACAATTTTTAACTATATATCTCAGATTTATACTTTATTCCAGCGCTTGCATAATTTTGAGTTCACCCTTTTCATTCAATGTCCCAAAGTATCTGGCTGTTCATTCCTTTTTTCTATATTATTGGATAAGAGAAAGCAATAATAAGTGTCCTTTTGAACATTCTGCTTTTGGAAGCTTCTGTCAGTTCCATCATTGTTGTATTCCCCTGATTTTCTCTTTAAACATCTGCAATAGTTTCTTTCAATATTGTTTTACTTCTTCTTTTTGAACATTCTCTTAGTACGATTTTCCATTATAATCTTGTATAATCTTTTTCTCACCCTCAGTGCCAAGAACAAATCTGTCTCTCTTCATTTATCAGTTGATTAACCCTTTTAATTCTCAGTTTATAGGCCTCACAATAATTCCGTTTAATGTTTCTGATTTCTTGTACTATTTCTTCCTTTTCCAATGATCCCGTTTTATGTTTAATTAAGTCCATTTTAGCTTTAATATATTTTTTATTTTTTTTCTTTTTTTTTTTGAGAATTTCTGCAGCTCTTCTTCCAATTTTTTATAGTCATCCTCAATAGTTTAAAGATCTTTTTCTGCATTGTGTTTCTCGTATAGTCTATTATCTTGATAAACCTTCATTGAGTCAAAGGATTCTTTATCTTTGTTCTTGCCAAAAATAAGAGAAAAAAAGAAGCAAAAGGAGAGAAAAAAAAGAAGAAGGAAAAATAAAAAGAAAAGGAAAAGAAGGAAAAGGCTAAGCCTCTTTAAAAAAAAAAATCCATCTGGGGGGAATAGAAAGCAAAGCAGAGCTTCTAGCAGAAAAAGAGCTACTGCCACTAATCAAGGCTCTTGTGACTGGCTCAAACTTTCCATCTTAATGTTTTCAAAGTCGCTTTCAACTCCACTTTCTTGTTTATAGTTACGGATGGCACCTGTATAAACATGCACATCCCACTATCTTTTAGAAAGCACAGGGTCTTTGAGCGTGCGTCACAATGAAAAAAAAAGCACTAATTCGCGCCTCTAAATGGCAGTGCAACTTTCTTTCATTTACTTCTAACTCCACTTTCCCCATTTCAAAGTCAAAAAGATATAAATTTCTTATAACAATAAAAAAATCTTAGTAAAAAAAGGCTTAAAATAAAAAGTTATTGAGTATTAAAAAGAGAAAGCCAATCCAGTTAAAAATATATTTTTTTTAAAAGAAAAACATCTTGTCAATTCCACTAAAAAGGGAAAGTTGAAAAGAAAAATTTTCTCCCCCTTCTTTTTTTTAATAGGGTTCAATCTCGCCGCTTAATCCACTTTTCTTCACTTTTAAAAATCTCTTTAAGTTACTTAAGGTGTTCTCTAAGAATAGTTGAATAGTAAAAGTCCATCTCACCCAGTTGACACCCTTCTCTTCCATCTTCCTTTGGAGCTGTCCCGGCTTTCGCAGCCATTTTTGGCTGCCTCTCCTCCACCGGCTTCAAGAGCTTCTCCCCGGATCGATCTGGGACTTGCGGCGTCCCTGAGATCCGCGGGACGCGCCCTTTGCGTTCGCCATCTCTACGGGACGGCTTAGGTCCATCGGGACCGTCCGGGCGAGGAGATATCGGCTGCCATCCTGGGAGCCCAGGATCGCCCGCCGTATCGCCGCGACGCCAGCTCCGCCCTTTATCTGGGAACAGTTTGATCTTGTTGCTCCTGAGGAAGTGGACAGGGTCCTGGGAACTGTGAAGGCCACCACTTGCCATCTTGACCCATGTCCCTCCTGGCTGGTGAAAGCAGCTCGGGAGGTGACATGTGGTTGGATCCAGGCGATGGTTACTACATTCTTGCAGGAGGGAGTGTTTCCGGACGCCTTCAAGGAGGCGTTGGTGCACCCCCTCCTCAAGAAACCTTCCCTGGATCCTACCGTACTGGACAACTTTTGTTCAGTCTCCCACCTCTCCTTTTTGGGGAAGGTGGTTGAGAAAGTGGTGGCTTCACAGCTCCAAAGGGTTCTGGAGGAAATGGATTATCTGGACCCTTTGCAGTCAGGTTTCAGGCCCGGTTATGGAACAGAAACGTCATTGGTCGCACTTATGGATGATCTCTGGCGGGAGTAGGATGGTGGAAGTGCGACCATCCTTGCTCTCCTTGATCTCTCAGCGGCTTTCGATACCGTCGACCACGGTATCCTATTGGGACGGCTCAGGGACTCGGGGGTGAGCAGCACAGTCTTGTGCTGGTTCACCTCCTTTCTTCAGGGCCGATCCAAATCGGTGTTGATAGGGAGTGAGAGGTCCCATCCTCGGCCCCTCCTTTGTGGGGTGCTGCAGGGTTCGGTTCTCTCCCCGCTCCTTTTCAACATCTACATGAAACCACTGGGTGAGATCATCCACCACCATGGGATGAGGTATCATCAGTACGCTGATGATACACAACTATACATCTCCATCCCAGGTGAAGTAAGTGATGCCATGACTGCCCTTTCTCGGTGCCTGGAGGCTGTAAGGGTCTGGATGGGGAACAACAAGCTTCGGCTGAACCCTGGTAAGACAGAGGGGCTGTGGGTTAATGGCTCCTCTGCATCCGGGACTTCGTCATTTTTGGTGCTTGATGGGGTGGCACTACCCCAGCAGACCCAGTGCGTAATCTGGGGGTCCTCCTAGACTCACAGCTCCTGCTTGAAGAGCAGGCGGCAGCCGTGGCAAGGAGGGCCTTTACACAGCTTCGGGTTGTGCATCAGTTGCACCCTTTCCTGGATCGGGATGCCCTTCGAACAGTCACTCATGCCCTTGTTATCTCCCAAATAGACTTCTGCAATGCGCTCTACATGGGGCTACCCTTGAAGAGTATCCAGAAGCTACAGCTGGTCCAGAATGCGGCCGTGCGGGCTATTTTTGGAGCCCCAAGAAGGGCCCATGTAACACCGTTGCTCTGCGAGCTGCATTGGGTACCAATTTGCTTCCGGGTCCAATTCAAGGTATTGGTTATTACCTTTAAAGCCCTACATGGCATGGGGCCGCCTCTCCTCTATGTCTTCAACCTGTCCCACCCGATCGCACAGAGAGGGCATGTTTCGGACCCCCTCAGTAAAAGAACTCCAATTAGCGGGGTCCAGAAGGTGGGCCTTCTCTGCAATAGCCCCCGCTCTTTGGAACATTCTGCCCCCAGAGGTGCGATTGGCCCCCTCACTCCTGGCCTTCCGTAGGGCTTTGAAGACCTGGTTCTGCCACTTGGCCTGTGGTGGGGAGCGAATACTTCAAGCGTGGGGATGGCTAGCCCCATAGTGGCCAGCTGTCTGCAGCCTGATTTTCCATCTTCTTGGATTTTCCTTTTTTAGTATTGTTTTAATGCTGGATGTATTTGTGTTTTAGATATATTTATAGTTTTTAATGTTTTTTGTAAGTCGCCCAGAGTCCCCTATTGTGGGGGAGATGGGCAGGGGAGAAATCCAACAAATAAAATATACTATTAACCTGATAATACAAGAGCAGGGACTATACAGATTCTTGATCTTCCAGGCTAAGCAGAGAATGCAAAGGCTAGATGCCACCAAAGAAGTTGTATGGCTACCAGAATTTCTATTTTCAGTCCTTTCTTCTTAATTATATAGAAAAAAGATTGTGAATAATGGAAATAATGTGTCTTTATTCATTCCCTGTAGAAGTAAATCAAGATTAAAGCAGTTGGGATTTTTCATCTAGTGAGAATGATTGGCTGTAGTGGAGGCCTTCATCTGTCTGTGGAGGTCATGATATTAAGTCTGTTCTCCTTTTTTACTAACCTAAGCCTTAACCAAATCACCAAACCATGATGCATTACAATTATTTACTTATTCATGTATTTAATACATTGACATGGCCACCCATCCCACATACATGACTTTGGGCAGCTAACAATTAAAACAAAATAAAAACAGGGTAAAAACACAACCAATAATTAAAAACATAAATAACATAAAATAACATAAATAGTAGCCAAGGACAACTGTAACATCTAAAATCAATGTAACCAAAAAGCAGACTCACCCATGCTATCAGGGCTCCAGGCCTGACAGCAAAGCCAAGTTTTTAATGCCTTGCAAAATACCAGCAATACCTTTAGACAACAAAATAAATATATCTAAAATAGAGTCAAAGAATACAAAATAGTTTCCTGCCCATATATATCCATAATTTATTATGATGTCCAATGTTTGAACCAGTTTGGTGAAGTGGTTAACACATCAGGCTAGAAACCGGGAGACTGTGACTTCTAGTCCTGCCTTAGGCACAAAGCCAGCTGGGTGACCTTGGGCCAGTCACTCTCTATCAGCCCTAGGAAGGAGGCAATAGCAAGCCACTTTCTGAAAATCTTGCCAGGAAAACTGCAGGGACTTGTCCAGGCAGTTGTCAGGAATCAACACTGATTCAAAGGTGGTGGTGGTGGTGGTGGTGGTGGTGGTGGTGGTGGTGATGATGATGATGATGATGATGATGATAACTACTACTGCTACTACTACTACTACTATTCTTACATTTCTAACAAGCAATATTTGAATTATGAAGCAAATAAGTAGATCATTGCTTTCTGTTGCTTGCTTAAAAACAAAAAATATCCTTTGCTTGTTTGAATGATTCTTCTTCTTTTAAGCATCCAATTGTGGTGTTGATTTGTCATTGCTCAGCCTGTTTAAAAACTCCACAGAACTAAGCAGAGATCGAAACTTTGTAACTCCCAAAATCTCTTGCCAGTATTTCTGCTGGTTGGGATTACAGACCCGAAGTGCCCACCACTAAAGTGATGCTTCTGTATAGCATCAGATTGTCTATTCTGAGCTAGAGTGAGAAAAGGGGGCAGCTCTGAATTTGCTTGGTAAAACATGTTAATAAGCTAAAATTTAAAATTTATTTTTGACATTATATCCCGTATTTCTGTTTGTTTAAATAATCAAAGCAGCTCACAACAGTTTTAAAACATGTAAAAAGTAAGCCATAACTGTAAAATTACTATAATTAAAATTTAAAAATTAAAATCAGTACCAATTATTAAATTATTATTAACATGAAAAGCCTAACATTTGCTTTTTAAAGCTTTTGTGCAGTTCTGTTCTTCTGTTTACCAACAGGTTTTAGTTAAGGTGATCCCAGTGTTTCTCATCTTTTTATTCTTGTTGCTTAGGTTGCTTCTATGTTTAATTTCTCTCTCTTCTTTAACAGGCACTGGTAAAGCTTCCACCTCACATCTCACAGTGTGATGAAGTCTTTCGGTTTTTTGAGACCCGACCAGAAGACCTAAACCCTCCTAAAGAGTAAGCTCCTGTTGATTTCTGTTGCTGTTCTATGTGAGGAAGGAAGGAAGCTAAAGGTCAATACATTTTATCACATCCAAAGGATGGAAGAGTTTTATTTTATCCTTTTACATCATAGGGAAATGGCTTTGTAATTTGACAAATATAAATGAGGAATATACGTGTGTTCATTGTGCAAGAAGAAAATTCAAAGAAACGTGGTGTCTGATTCATCATAGGTCAAAGGGAGAACTTTTCATGCTTTGGTGATTTGCAGAATCATTATTTGTTATATCCTGAGGGAAATCCTGCCAGTTAGCAATAAACTTTTAATTACCATCAACTTTCCTGGATGGATTCATGCTCAAAGATGGTATGCAAGACTTTGATTATGCTCCATGTCACAAGTAATTTCTGAAAAACTATTTTTTGGAAGCAGAAAGCAAAATCAGTCACAAGGAGAGAGCAGATCTTGCTGGGAGACAGCTCAGAGCTTCTGATCCCTATACTGCATATAGTATTTAGAGGTACATCCTTCAGGCTGTCAGCAATTTACACATTGCTCTTGCTGGGGATTCTGAAAGGTTTTACAAATAATTACATATATTATCTAGTTTACAGAAAGAAAATGATACATGGAGATTTCCTAAACCTCTATAGCAGGGGTAGAAAAAGTATAGCCTAGGAGCTGCATTCAGTCTATAAGACATCCCCTTTTCAGTCCCTGAATGTACCCAGAACATTGAGCTCAAAGGTTTTAGTCATTTTTTGGGAGGTTTGAGAAGAGTGGGGCATCAAAATGGGTGCCAAGCCTGGCAAACTCTTAAGGCAACCATTTTCCTCTTATAACTCCTCATCTCTTCCTCAGTGAATCCTGTCCCAACTACTTTTGGATTATGGTCCTTGATATATCATGCAAAACTGGTTTGGCATTGCCTAATAGCAATATATGGTAGTGCATGCCAAGATTGTATTTATTTATTTATTTACAGTATAGGGTGGCATACAACAATAAAAAGAGATTTGCAAAACTCCTCAGAAAACACAACTAAACACCAGTAGGGGCACACCAATATACGTTCCACCTTGTAGGACAAGCTACTCTGTCATCCTTGCCCCAACGCCCAAGGGAACGGCCAAGTCTTCAAGGCCTTCTGGAAGCATGTGGGGTTGGGGCAAGTCAGATCTCAGGGGAGATTATATTTTAGTCCAGAATACTTAAATAAAAATCAGCAGTCACCTACTTGTATCACCAAATCATTCTGCATATTATAACTGTAATTTTTGCAGTTAGTTATTTGGTTCATGCCGTTCTTCTAATTTTGTATGATAAATTTCAACTCTTGAACATTAAACCCACTTTAAAATGGAAAATGTATTTTGATGTTAACTACCATTAGCTATGCATAGATAGCAAATTAGTGAACAGATATAGAGAAATAACCTTGATATTATCTTCTTTGCTCAAATTGCAGTGATGAACTCTAAGTCTTTGGCCCTGGTTGGCTGGGCATAAATGCCTTGCCTAAGTAAAATAATAATCAGAAATCCACATATCCATGTGATTTTTCTCTAATGTGACATACTTCAAATTTTTGGGACTGCAACTCCCCAGATTCTCAGCCAGTATAGTGTTCTCTGTAACCAAGGTTTTTTATAATAAAGAATGCTTACTTATATTTGCTTGTCAGTAAAATAAATACTACTTCCAAAAGTTCATTTTTTGCTTATTAATCTGATCTCTGGTTTCTAACAATGTGATATAATTGCTAAAGATCTGAAAGACTTTGCTGTAGTACAAGACTGAAGTTATATTGATAGTCCAGTTGGGTAACCTTTGTTTTTCTCCAGGTCAGGAGGAAGATATCACCCCACTTGCTTAATAATATTTCTGTGTTATTATTTTTACAATGGAAGTAAAACACTTTCTCCAGTGCACCTATCATATCGAATCAATTACAGACTTTTTGCTTGGCCTTGGATATCTTTTCAGTCAAGCAATAATTTTTTTTTTTTTAAATGTATTTAGGAAGATGTAAATGACAGGTGCCCTTTTGCTTGACATGTGAAGAAGAGCTCCTTTAAAGAAGGTTGTTACTGTAGTACTCACATAATATAATATGAAGAAAGTATGTATTAATCATATGTAAGCTTATGTAAAAATATTGGGCTAATAGATGAATTATTTAAACTCATACAATTAATTAACCAAGATTTCTATTGATAGCTCTATTTTGTGTGTGCATCTGTGTATATATATGCATGAGTGGGTAGTTGTTATCATCATTATCATCATCATCCTGAATCAGTCCATTGCAGAATGAAGGCTTCTTCTTCGAAGGTTATGGACTGTAATCTATTTTGCTGATCCAACACTGATTGGTTGATGGATGTTTTTCAGCTTCCTAGTCTAGAGCTCAGAGAGATTGACTGGCCCAGAGTCACCCAACCAGCTTCCATTCGTAAAGGAGGACTAGGACTTGTGTATCCCCACTTCTACTCTGTTTCAAATAAGAACTTGTTCTTTAAATCAGTCAGAAATTCCCAGACAATATGGCTATTGGCTGTGCTGGTTTGATAGTTTGGGGTCTGTGTTCTCACCACATCTTGAGGTCTGTTGGTTGGTGAAGGCTCTTTTAAAGAGTACTGTATAAGATCAACTATATAAACAAATGGTAGATAACTACCTTTTGGTCTGCACTGAGTGTCTTGAAAAGTGCTTGATAAAATCACTGCTACACCATCTGTCTTTCAGCCTGTCTGCACTGATGGCTTTGATGCACTCTGTCTTTAGAAATACAAACAGCAGATCAAATAACCTCATGTTTTGACTCAAAACGACAGGCAGCTTATTGAATTATCAAGGCTTCTGATTTAATTGAAATTTCAGAGATAACCTGAGACCTTCCTGTAAGAAC